>NW_027175451.1:0-170000 GCF_028021215.1 Eschrichtius robustus
CCTGTTCCTTAAAACACTAGTGCTTAGGAAATCTATTGGAGGCAGAAGCAGTCAAGGGTAGCTTAGGGTTAGGGTTAGGGTTAGGGTTAGGGTTAGGGTACGGGTTCGGGTACGGGTTCGTGTACGGCGTAGGTTATGGGTTAGGGTTAGGGTTAGGGTTAGTTTGAAGGTTAGGGCTCGGTTTAGGGTACGGGTTAGAATTAGGGTTCGTGTTAGGGTTAGGGTAGGGGTTAGGGTTAGGGTACGCGTTAGGGTTAGGGTAGTTATTAAACCTATCCCACTCTCTAGATACCCCTTAGCACGTCAAGGAATATTATTTGGGGGTCCAGCCATGGAGAAGAGTTTAGACACTAGGAGAAGATAAGGCACACACCCATTATCAAGAAATCACATTAGGATTCTCTTTTTAACCTGTTCCTTAAAACACTAGTGCTTAGGAAATCTATTGGAGGCAGAAGCAGTCAAGGGTAGCTTAGGGTTAGGGTTACGGTTAGGTCTAGGGTTAGGACACGGCTTAGGGTACGGGTTCGGGTACGGGTTCGTGTACGGCGTAGGGTATGGGTTTGGGTTAGGGTTAGGGTTAGTTTGAAGGTTAGGGCTCGGTTTAGGGTACGGGTTAGGATTAGGGTTCGTGTTAGGGTTAGGGTAGGGGTTAGGGTTAGGGTACGCGTTAGGGTTAGGGTAGTTATTAAACCTATCCCACTCTCTAGATACCCCTTAGCACGTCAAGGAATATTATTTGGGGGTCCAGCCATGGAGAAGAGTTTGGACACTAGGAGAAGATAAAGAACACACCCATTATCCTGAAATCACATTAGGATTCTCTTTTTAACCTGTTCCTTAATACACTAGTGCTTAGGAAATCTATTGGAGGCAGAAGTAGTCAAGGGTAGCTTAGGGTTAGGGTTACGGTTAGGGTTAGGGTTAGGGTACGGCTTAGGGTACGGGTTCGGGTACGAGTTCGGGTACGGCGTAGGGTATGGGTTAGGGTTAGGGTTAGGGTTAGTTTGAGTGTTAGGGCTCGGTTTAGGGTACGGGTTAGGATTAGGGTACGTGTTAGGTTTAGGGTAGGGGTTAGGGTTAGGGTACGCGTTAGGGTTAGGGTAGTTATTAAACCTATCCCACTCCCTAGATGCCCCTTAGCACGTCAAGGAATATTATTTGGGGGACCAGCCATGGAGAAGAGTTTAGACACTAGGAGAAGATAAGGAACACACCCATTATCAAGAAATCACATTAGGATTCTCTTTTTAACCTGTTCCTTAAAACACTAGTGCTTAGGAAATCTATTGGAGGCAGAAGCAGTCAAGGGTAGCTTAGGGTTAGGGTTAGGGTTAGGGTTAGGGTTAGGGTACGGGTTCGGGTACGGGTTCGTGTACGGCGTAGGTTATGGGTTAGGGTTAGGGTTAGGGTTAGTTTGAAGTTTAGGGCTCGGTTTAGGGTACGGGTTAGAATTAGGGTTCGTGTTAGGGTTAGGGTAGGGGTTAGGGTTAGGGTACGCGTTAGGGTTAGGGTAGTTATTAAACCTATCCCACTCTCTAGATACCCCTTAGCACGTCAAGGAATATTATTTGGGGGTCCAGCCATGGAGAAGAGTTTAGACACTAGGAGAAGATAAGGCACACACCCATTATCAAGAAATCACATTAGGATTCTCTTTTTAACCTGTTCCTTAAAACACTAGTGCTTAGGAAATCTATTGGAGGCAGAAGCAGTCAAGGGTAGCTTAGGGTTAGGGTTACGGTTAGGTCTAGGGTTAGGACACGGCTTAGGGTACGGGTTCGGGTACGGGTTCGTGTACGGCGTAGGGTATGGGTTTGGGTTAGGGTTAGGGTTAGTTTGAAGGTTAGGGCTCGGTTTAGGGTACGGGTTAGGATTAGGGTTCGTGTTAGGGTAGGGTAGGGGTTAGGGTTAGGGTACGCGTTAGGGTTAGGGTAGTTATTAAACCTATCCCACTCTCTAGATACCCCTTAGCACGTCAAGGATTATTATTTGGGGGTCCAGCCATGGAGAAGAGTTTAGACACTAGGAGAAGATAAGGAACACACCCATTATCAAGAAATCACATTAGGATTCTCTTTTTAACCTGTTCCTTAAAACACTAGTGCTTAGGAAATCTATTGGAGGCAGAAGCAGTCAAGGGTAGCTTAGGGTTAGGGTTAGGGTTAGGGCTAGGGTTAGGACACGGCTTAGGGTACGTGTTCGGGTACGGGTTCGTGTACGGCGTAGGGTATGGGTTTGGGTTAGTGTTAGGGTTAGTTTGAAGGTTAGGGCTCGGTTTAGGGTACGGGTTAGGATTAGGGTTCGTGTTAGGGTTAGGGTAGGGGTTAGGGTTAGGGTACGCGTTAGGGTTAGGGTAGTTATTAAACCTATCCCACTCTCTAGATACCCCTTAGCACGTCAAGGAATATTATTTGGGGGTCCAGCCATGGAGAAGAGTTTAGACACTAGGAGAAGATAAAGAACACACCCATTATCCTGAAATCACATTAGGATTCTCTTTTTAACCTGTTCCTTAATACACTAGTGCTTAGGAAATCTATTGGAGGCAGAAGTAGTCAAGGGTAGCTTAGGGTTAGGGTTACGGTTAGGGTTAGGGTTAGGGTACGGCTTAGGGTACGGGTTCGGGTACGGGTTCGGGTACGGCGTAGGGTATGGGTTAGGGTTAGGGTTAGGGTTAGTTTGAGGTTTAGGGCTCGGTTTAGGGTACGGGTTAGGATTAGGGTACGTGTTAGGGTTAGGGTAGGGGTTAGGGTTAGGGTACGCGTTAGGGTTAGGGTAGTTATTAAACCTATCCCACTCTCTAGATACCCCTTAGCACGTCAAGGAATATTATTTGGGGGTCCAGCCATGGAGAAGAGTTTAGACACTAGGAGAAGATAAGGAACACACCCATTATCAAGAAATCACATTAGGATTCTCTTTTTAACCTGTTCCTTAAAACACTAGTGCTTAGGAAATCTATTGGAGGCAGAAGCAGTCAAGGGTAGCTTAGGGTTAGGGTTAGGGTTAGGGCTAGGGTTAGACACGGCTTAGTGTACGGGTTCGGGTACGGGTTCGCGTATGGCGTAGGGTATGGGTTAGGGTTAGGGTTAGGGTTAGTTTGAGGGTTAGGGCTCGGTTTAGGTTACGGGTTAGGATTAGGGTACGACTTAGGGTTAGGGTAGGGGTTAGGGTTAGGGTACGCGTTAGGGTTAGGGTAGTTATTAAACCTATCCCACTCTCTAGATACCCCTTAGCACGTCAAGGAATATTATTTGGGGGTCCAGCCATGGAGAAGAGTGTAGACACTAGGGGAAGATAAGGAACACACCCATTATCCTGAAATCACATTAGGATTCTCTTTTTAACCTGTTCCTTAAAACACTAGTGCTTAGGAAATCTATTGGAGGCAGAAGCAGTCAAGGGTAGCTTAGGGTTAGGGTTAGGGTTAGGGTACGGCTTAGGGTACGGGTTCGGGTACGGGTTCGGGTACGGGTTCGGGTACGGCGTAGGGTATGGGTTAGGTTTAGGGTTAGGGTTAGTTTGAGGGTTAGGGCTCGGTTTAGGTTACGGGTTAGGATTAGGGTACGTGTTAGGGTTAGGGTAGGGGTTAGGGTTAGGGTACGCGTTAGGGTTAGGGTAGTTATTAAACCTATCCCACTCTCTAGATACCCCTTAGCACGTCAAGGAATATTATTTGGGGGTCCAGCCATGGAGAAGAGTTTAGACACTAGGAGAAGATAAGGAACACACCCATTATCCTGAAATCACATTAGGATTCTCTTTTTAACCTGTTCCTTAATACACTAGTGCTTAGGAAATCTATTGGAGGCAGAAGCAGTCAAGGGTAGCTTAGGGTTAGGGTTACGGTTAGGGTTAGTGTTAGGGTATGGCTTAGGGTATGGGTTCGGGTACGGGTTCGGGTACGGCGTAGGGTATGGGTTAGGGTTAGGGTTAGGGTTAGTTTGAGGGTTAGGGCTCGGTTTAGGGTACGGGTTAGGATTAGGGTACGTGTTAGGGTTAGGGTAGGGGTTAGGGTTAGGGTACGCGTTAGGGTTAGGGTAGTTATTAAACCTATCCCACTCACTAGATACCCCTTAGCACGTCAAGGAATATTATTTGGGGGTCCAGCCATGGAGAAGAGTTTAGACACTAGGAGAAGATAAGGAACACACCCATTATCCTGAAATCACATTAGGATTCTCTTTTTAACCTGTTCCTTAATACACTAGTGCTTAGGAAATCTATTGGAGGCAGAGGCAGTCAAGGGTAGCTTAGGGTTAGGGTTACGGTGAGGGTTAGGGTTAGGGTATGGCTTAGGGTACGGGTTCGGGTACGGGTTCGTGTACGGCGTAGGGTATGGGTTAGGGTTAGGGTTAGGGTTAGTTTGAGGGTTAGGGCTCCGTTTAGGGTACGGGTTAGGATTAGGGTAAGTGTTAGGATTAGGGTAGGGGTTAGGGTTAGGGTACGCGTTAGGGTTAGGGTAGTTATTAAACCTATCCCACTCTCTAGATACCCCTTAGCACGTCAAGGAATATTATTTGGGGGTCCAGCCATGGAGAAGAGTTGAGACACTAGGAGAAGATAAGGAACACACCCATTATCAAGAAATCACATTAGGATTCTCTTTTTAACCTGTTCCTTAAAACACTAGTGCTTAGGAAATCTATTGGAGGCAGAAGCAGTCAAGGGTAGCTTAGGGTTAGGGTTAGGGTTAGGGTACGGCTTAGGGTACGGGTTCGGGTACGGGTTCGGGTACGGGTTCGGGTACGGCGTAGGGTATGGGTTAGGTTTAGGGTTAGGGTTAGTTTGAGGGTTAGGGCTCGGTTTAGGTTACGGGTTAGGATTAGGGTACGTGTTAGGGTTAGGGTAGGGGTTAGGGTTAGGGTACGCGTTAGGGTTAGGGTAGTTATTAAACCTATCCCACTCTCTAGATACCCCTTAGCACGTCAAGGAATATTATTTGGGGGTCCAGCCATGGAGAAGAGTTTATACACTAGGAGAAGATAAGGAACACACCCATTATCCTGAAATCACATTAGGATTCTCTTTTTAACCTGTTCCTTAATACACTAGTGCTTAGGAAATCTATTGGAGGCAGAAGCAGTCAAGGGTAGCTTAGGGTTAGGGTTACGGTTAGGGTTAGGGTTTGTGTATGGCTTAGGGTATGGGTTCGGGTACGGGTTCGGGTACGGCGTAGGTTATGGGTTAGGGTTAGGGTTAGGGTTTGTTTGAGGGTTAGGGCTCGGTTTAGGGTACGGGTTAGGATTAGGGTACGTGTTAGGGTTAGGGTAGGGGTTAGGGTTAGGGTACGCGTTAGGGTTAGGGTAGTTATTAAACATATCCCACTCTCTAGAAACCCCTTAGCACGGCAAGGAATATTATTTGGGGGTCCAGCCATGGAGAAGAGTTTAGACACTAGGAGAAGATAAGGAACACACCCATTATCAATAAATCACATTAGGATTCTCTTTTTAACCTGTTCCTTAAAACACTAGTGCTTAGGAAATCTATTGGAGGCAGAAGCAGTCAAGGGTAGCTTAGGGTTAGGGTTTGGGTTAGGGTACGGCTTAGGGTACGGGTTCGGGTACGGGTTTGGGTATGGCGTAGGATATGGGTTAGGGTTAGGGTTAGGGTTAGTTTGAGGGTTAGGGCTCGGTTTAGGGTACGGGTTAGGATTAGGGTACGTGTTAGGGTTAGGGTAGGGGTTAGGGTTAGGGTAGGCGTTAGGGTTAGGGTAGTTATTAAACCTATCCCACTCTCTAGATACCCCTTAGCACGTCAAGGAATATTATTTGGGTGTCCAGCCATGGAGAAGAGTTTAGACACTAGGAGAAGATAAGGAACACACCCATTATCAAGAAATCACATTAGGATTCTCTTTTTAACCTGTTCCTTAAAACACTAGTGCTTAGGAATCTATTGGAGGCAGAAGCAGTCAAGGGTAGCTTAGGGTTAGGGTTAGGGTTAGGGTTAGGGTTAGGGTACGGCTTAGGGTACGGGTTCGGGTACGGGTTCGTGTACGCTGTAGGGTATGGGTTAGGGTTAGGGTTAGGGTTAGTTTGAAGGTTAGGGCTCGGTTTAGGGTACGGGTTAGAATTAGGGTTCGTGTTAGGGTTAGGGTAGGGGTTAGGGTTAGGGTACGCGTTAGGGTTAGGGTAGTTATTAAACCTATCCCACTCTCTAGATACCCCTTAGCACGTCAAGGAATATTATTTGGGGGTCCAGCCATGGAGAAGAGTTTAGACACTAGGAGAAGATAAGGAACACACCCATTATCAAGAAATCACATTAGGATTCTCTTTTTAACCTGTTCCTTAAAACACTAGTGCTTAGGAAATCTATTGGAGGCAGAAGCAGTCAAGGGTAGCTTAGGGTTAGGGTTAGGGTTAGGGCTAGGGTTAGGACACGGCTTAGGGTACGGGTTCGGGTACGGGTTCGTGTACGGCGTAGGGTATGGGTTTGGGTTAGTGTTAGGGTTAGTTTGAAGGTTAGGGCTCGGTTTAGGGTACGGGTTAGGATTAGGGTTCGTGTTAGGGTTAGGGTAGGGGTTAGGGTTAGGGTACGCGTTAGGGTTAGGGTAGTTATTAAACCTATCCCACTCTCTAGATACCCCTTAGCACGTCAAGGAATATTATTTGGGGGTCCAGCCATGGAGAAAAGTTTAGACACTAGGAGAATATAAGGAACACACCCATTATCAAGAAATCACATTAGGATTCTCTTTTTAACCTGTTCCTTAAAACACTAGTGCTTAGGAAATCTATTGGAGGCAGAAGCAGTCAAGGGTAGCTTAGGGTTAGGGTTAGGTTTAGGGTTAGGGTTAGGGTTAGGGTTAGGGTTAGGGTACGGCTTAGTGTACGGGTTCGGGTACGGGTTCGCGTATGGCGTAGGGTATGGGTTAGGGTTAGGGTTAGGGTTAGTTTGAGGGTTAGGGCTCGGTTTAGGGTATGGGTTAGGATTAGGGTTCGTGTTAGGGTTAGGGTAGGGGTTAGGGTTAGGGTACGCGTTAGGGTTAGGGTAGTTATTAAACCTATCCCACTCTCTAGATACCCTTTAGCACGTCAAGGAATATTATTTGGGGGTCCAGCCATGGAGAAGAGTTTAGACACTAGGAGAAGATAAGGAACACACCCATTATCAATAAATCACATTAGGATTCTCTTTTTAACCTGTTCCTTAAAACACTAGTGCTTAGGAAATCTATTGGAGGCAGAAGCAGTCAAGGGTAGCTTAGGGTTAGGGTTTGGGTTAGGGTACGGCTTAGGGTACGGGTTCGGGTACGGGTTCGGGTACGGGTTCGGGTATGGCGTATGATATGGGTTAGGGTTAGGGTTAGGGTTAGTTTGAGGGTTAGGGCTCGGTGTAGGGTACGGGTTAGGATTAGGGTACGTGTTAGGGTTAGGGTAGGGTTTAGGGTTAGGGTACGCGTTAGGGTTAGGGTAGTTATTAAACCTATCCCACTCTCTAGATACCCCTTAGCACGTCAAGGAATATTATTTGGGGGTCCAGCCATGGAGAAGAGTTTAGACACTAGGAGAAGATAAGGAACACACCCATTATCAAGAAATCACATTAGGATTCTCTTTTTAACCTGTTCCTTAAAACACTAGTGCTTAGGAAATCTATTGGAGGCAGAAGCAGTCAAGGGTAGCTTAGGGTTAGAGTTAGGGTTAGGGTACGGCTTAGGGTACGGGTTCGGGTACGGGTTCGTGTACGGCGTAGGGTATGGGTTAGGGTTAGGGTTAGGGTTAGTTTGAAGGTTAGGGCTCGGTTTAGGGTACGGGTTAGGATTAGTGTTCGTGTTAGGGTTAGGGTAGAGGTTAGGGTTAGGGTACGCGTTAGGGTTTGGGTAGTTATTAAACCTATCCCACTCCCTAGATACCCCTTAGCACGTCAAGGAATATTATTTGGGGGACCAGCCATGGAGAAGAGTTTAGACAGTAGGAGAAGATAAGGAACACACCCATTATCCTGAAATCACATTAGGATTCTCTTTTTAACCTGTTCCTTAATACACTAGTGCTTAGGAAATCTATTGGAGGCAGAAGCAGTGAAGGGTAGCTTAGGGTTAGGGTTAGGTTTAGGTTTAGGGTTAGGGTTAGGGTTAGGGTTAGGGTACGGCTTAGTGTACGGGTTCGGGTACGGGTTCTGGTATGGCGTAGGGTATGGGTTAGGGTTAGGGTTAGGGTTAGTTTGAGGGTTAGGGCTCGGTTTAGGTTACGGGTTAGGATTAGGGTACGTGTTAGGGTTAGGGTAGGGGTTAGGGTTAGGGTACGCATTAGGGTTAGGGTAGTTATTAAACCTATCCCACTCTCTAGATACCCCTTAGCACGTCAAGGAATATTATTTGGGTGTCCAGCCATGGAGAAGAGTTTAGACACTAGGAGAAGATAAGGAACACACCCATTATCAAGAAATCACATTAGGATTCTCTTTTTAACCTGTTCCTTAAAACACTAGTGCTTAGGAAATCTATTGGAGGCAGAAGCAGTCAAGGGTAGCTTAGGGTTAGGGTTAGGTTTAGGGTTAGGGTTAGGGTTAGGGTACGGATTAGGGTACGGTTTCGGGTACGGGTTCGTGTACGGCGTAGGGTATGGGTTAGGGTTAGGGTTAGTTTGAAGGTTAGGGCTCGGTTTAGGGTACGGGTTAGGATTAGGGTACGTGTTAGGGTTAGGGTAGGGGTTAGGGTTAGGGTACGCGTTAGGGTTAGGGTAGTTATTAAACCTATCCCACTCTCTAGATACCCCTTAGCACGTCAAGGAATATTATTTTGGGGTCCAGCCATGGAGAAGAGTTTAGACACTAGGAGAAGATAAGGAACACACCCATTATCAAGAAATCACATTAGGATTCTCTTTTTAACCTGTTCCTTAAAACACTAGTGCTTAGGAAATCTATTGGAGGCAGAAGCAGTCAAGGGTAGCTTAGGGTTAGGGTTAGGGTTAGGGTACGGCTTAGGGTACGGGTTCGGGTACGGGTTCGGGTACGGGTTCGGGTACGGCGTAGGGTATGGGTTAGGTTTAGGGTTAGGGTTAGTTTGAGGGTTAGGGCTCGGTTTAGGTTAAGGGTTAAGATTAGGGTACGTGTTAGGGTTAGGGTAGGGGTTAGGGTTAGGGTACGCGTTAGGGTTAGGGTAGTTATTAAACCTATCCCACTCTCTAGATACCCCTTAGCACGTCAAGGAATATTATTTGAGGGTCCAGCCATGGAGAAGAGTTTAGACACTAGGAGAAGATAAGGAACACACCCATTATCAAGAAATCACATTAGGATTCTCTTTTTAACCTGTTCCTTAAAACACTAGTGCTTAGGAAATCTATTGGAGGCAGAAGCAGTCAAGGGTAGCTTAGGGTTAGGGTTAGGGTTAGGGCTAGGGTTAGGACACGGCTTAGGGTACGGGTTCGGGTACGGGTTCGTGTACGGCGTAGTGTATGGGTTTGGGTTAGGGTTAGGGTTAGTTTGAAGGTTAGGGCTCGGTTTAGGGTACGGGTTAGGATTAGGGTTCGTGTTAGGGTTAGGGTAGGGGATAGGGTTAGGGTACGCGTTAGGGTTAGCGTAGTTATTAAACCTATCCCACTCTCTAGATACCCCTTAGCACGTCAAGGAATATTATTTGGGGGTCCAGCCATGGAGAAGAGTTTAGACACTATGAGAAGATAAGGAACACACCCATTATCCTGAAATCACATTAGGATTCTCTTTTTAACCTGTTCCTTAATACACTAGTGCTTAGGAAATCTATTGGAGGCAGAAGCAGTCAAGGGTAGCTTAGGGTTAGGGTTACGGTTAGGGTTAGGGTTAGGGTATGGCTTAGGGTACGGGTTCGGGTACGGGTTCGGGTACGGCGTAGGGTATGTGTTAGGGTTAGGGTTAGGGTTAGTTTGAGGGTTAGGGCTCGGTTTAGGGTACGGGTTAGGATTAGGGTACGTGTTAGGGTTAGGGTAGGGGTTAGGTTTAGGGTACGCGTTAGGGTTAGGGTAGTTATTAAACCTATCCCACTCTCTAGATACCCCTTAGCACGTCAAGGAATATTATTTGGGGGTCCAGCCATGGAGAAGAGTTTAGACACTAGGAGAAGATAAGGAACACACCCATTATCAAGAAATCACATTAGGATTCTCTTTTTAACCTGTTCCTTAAAACACTAGTGCTTAGGAAATCTATTGGAGGCAGAAGCAGTCAAGGGTAGCTTAGGGTTAGGGTTAGGGTTAGGGTACGGCTTAGGGTACGGGTTCGGGTACGGGTTCGTGTACGGCGTAGGGTATGGGTTAGGGTTAGGGTTAGGGTTAGTTTGAAGGTTAGGGCTCGGTTTAGGGTACGGGTTAGGATTAGGGTTCGTGTTAGGGTTAGGGTAGGGGTTAGGGTTAGGGTACGCGTTAGGGTTAGGGTAGTTATTAAACCTATCCCACTCCCTAGATACCCCTTAGCACGTCAAGGAATATTATTTGGGGGTCCAGCCATGGAGAAGAGTTTAGACAGTAGGAGAAGGTAAGGAACACACCCATTATCCTGAAATCACATTAGGATTCTCTTTTTAACCTGTTCCTTAATACACTAGTGCTTAGGAAATCTATTGGAGGCAGAAGCAGTCAAGGGTAGCTTAGGGTTAGGGTTAGGTTTAGGTTTAGGGTTAGGGTTAGGGTTAGGGTTAGGGTACGGCTTAGTGTACGGGTTCGGGTACGGGTTCGGGTATGGCGTAGGGTATGGGTTAGGGTTAGGGTTAGGGTTAGTTTGAGGGTTAGGGCTCGGTTTAGGTTACGGGTTAGGATTAGGGTACGTCTTAGGGTTAGGGTAGGGGTTAGGGTTAGGGTACGCGTTAGGGTTAGGGTAGTTATTAAACCTATCCCACTCTCTAGATAACCCTTAGCACGTCAAGGAATATTATTTGGGGGTCCAGCCATGGAGAAGAGTTTAGACACTAGGAGAAGATGAGGAACACACCCATTATCAAGAAATCACATTAGGATTCTCTTTTTAACCTGTTCCTTAAAACACTAGTGCTTAGGAAATCTATTGGAGGCAGAAGCAGTCAAGGGTAGCTTAGGGTTAGGGTTAGGGTTAGGGTTAGGGTTAGCTTTAGGGTACGGCTTAGGGTACGGGTTCGGGTACGGGTTCGGGTACGGCGTAGGGTATGGGTTAGGGTTAGGTTTAGGGATAGTTTTAGGGATAGGGCTCGGTTTAGGGTACGGGTTAGGATTAGGGTACGTGTTAGGGTTAGGGTACGCGTTAGGGTTAGGGTAGTTATTAAACCTATCCCACTCTCTAGATACCACTTAGCACGTCAAGGAATATTATTTGGGTGTCCAGCCATGGAGAAGAGTTTAGACACTAGGAGAAGATAAGGAACACACCCATTATCAAGAAATCACATTAGGATTCTCTTTTTAACCTGTTCCTTAAAACACTAGTGCTTAGGAAAACTATTGGAGGCAGAAGCAGTCAAGGGTAGCTTAGGGTTAGGGTTAGGTTTAGGGTTAGGGTTAGGGGTAGGGTACGGCTTAGGGTACGGTTTCGGGTACGGGTTCGTGTATGGCGTAGGGTATGGGTTAGGGTTAGGGTTAGTTTGAAGGTTAGGGCTCGGTTTAGGGTACGGGTTAGGATTAGGGTACGTGTTAGGGTTAGGGTAGGGGTTAGGGTTAGGGTACGCGTTAGGGTTAGGGTAGTTATTAAACCTATCCCACTCTCTAGATAACCCTTAGCACGTCAAGGAATATTATTTGGGGGTCCAGCCATGGAGAAGAGTTTAGACACTAGGAGCAGATAAGGAACACACCCATTATCAAGAAATCACATTAGGATTCTCTTTTTAACCTGTTCCTTAAAACACTAGTGCTTAGGAAATCTATTGGAGGCAGAAGCAGTCAAGGGTAGCTTAGGGCTAGGGTTTGGGTTCGGGTACGGCTTAGGGTACGGGTTCGGGTACGGGTTCGGGTACGGGTTTGGGTATGGCGTACGATATGGGTTAGGGTTAGGGTTAGGGTTAGTTTGAGGGTTAGGGCTCGGTGTAGGGTACGGGTTAGGATTAGGGTACGTGTTAGGGTTAGGGTAGGGGTTAGGGTTAGGGTACGCGTTAGGGTTAGGGTAGTTATTAAACCTATCCCACTCTCTAGATACCCCTTAGCACGTCAAGGAATATTATTTGGGTGTCCAGCCATGGAGAAGAGTTTAGACACTAGGAGAAGATAAGGAACACACCCATTATCAAGAAATCACATTAGGATTCTCTTTTTAACCTGTTCCTTAAAACACTAGTGCTTAGGAAATCTATTGGAGGCAGAAGCAGTCAAGGGTAGCTTAGGGTTGGGGTTAGGGTTAGGGTTAGGGTTAGGGTACGGCTTAGGGTACGGGTTCGGGTACGGGTTCGTGTACGGCGTAGGGTATGGGTTAGGGTTAGGGTTAGGGTTAGTTTGAAGGTTAGGGCTCGGTTTAGGGTACGGGTTAGGATTAGGGTTCGTGTTAGGGTTAGGGTAGGGGTTAGGGTTAGGGTACGCGTTAGGGTTAGGGTAGTTATTAAACCTATCCCACTCTCTAGATACCCCTTAGCACGTCAAGGAATATTATTTGGGGGTCCAGCCATGGAGAAGAGTTTAGACACTAGGAGAAGATAAGGAACACACCCATTATCAAGAAATCACATTAGGATTCTCTTTTTAACCTGTTCCTTAAAACACTAGTGCTTAGGAAATCTATTGGAGGCAGAAGCAGTCAAGGGTAGCTTAGGGTTAGGGTTAGGGTTAGGGTACGGCTTAGGGTACGGGTTCGGGTACGGGTTCGGGTACGGGTTCGGGTACGGCGTAGGGTATGGGTTAGGTTTAGGGTTAGGGTTAGTTTGAGGGTTAGGGCTCGGTTTAGGTTACGGGTTAAGATTAGGGTACGTGTTAGGGTTAGGGTAGGGGTTAGGGTTAGGGTACGCGTTAGGGTTAGGGTAGTTATTAAACCTATCCCACTCTCTAGATACCCCTTAGCACGTCAAGGAATATTATTTGGGGGTCCAGCCATGGAGAAGAGTTTAGACACTAGGAGAAGATAAGGAACACACCCATTATCAAGAAATCACATTAGGATTCTCTTTTTAACCTGTTCCTTAAAACACTAGTGCTTAGGAAATCTATTGGAGGCAGAAGCAGTCAAGGGTAGCTTAGGGATAGGGTTAGGGTTAGGGCTAGGTTTAGGACACGGCTTAGGGTACGGGTTCGGGTACGGGTTCGTGTACGGCGTAGTGTATGGGTTTGGGTTAGGGTTAGGGTTAGTTTGAAGGTTAGGGCTCGGTTTAGGGTACGGGTTAGGATTAGGGTTCGTGTTAGGGTTAGGGTAGGGGTTAGGGTTAGGGTACGCGTTAGGGTTAGCGTAGTTATTAAACCTATCCCACTCTCTAGATACCCCTTAGCACGTCAAGGAATATTATTTGGGGGTCCAGCCATGGAGAAGAGTTTAGACACTAGGAGAAGATAAGGAACACACCCATTATCCTGAAATCACATTAGGATTCTCTTTTTAACCTGTTCCTTAATACACTAGTGCTTAGGAAATCTATTGGAGGCAGAAGCAGTCAAGGGTAGCTTAGGGTTAGGGTTACGGTTAGGGTTAGGGTTAGGGTATGGCTTAGGGTACGGGTTCGGGTACGGGTTCGGGTACGGCGTAGGGTATGGGTTAGGGTTAGTGTTAGGGTTAGTTTGTAGGTTAGGGCTCGGTTTAGGGTACGGGTTAGGATTAGGGTACGTGTTAGGGTTAGGGTAGGGGTTAGGTTTAGGGTACGCGTTAGGGTTAAGTTAGTTATTAAACCTATCCCACTCTCTAGATACCCCTTAGCACGTCAAGGAATATTATTTGGGGGTCCAGCCATGGAGAAGAGCTTAGACACAAGGAGAAGATAAGGAACACACCCATTATCAAGAAATCACATTAGGATTCTCTTTTTAACCTGTTCCTTAATACACTAGTGCTTAGGAAATCTATTGGAGGCAGAAGCAGTCAAGGGTAGCTTAGGGTTAGGGTTAGGTTTAGGTTTAGGGTTAGGGTTACGGTTAGGGTTAGGGTACGGCTTAGTGTACGGGTTCGGGTACGGGTTCGGGTATGGCGTAGGGTATGGGTTAGGGTTAAGGTTAGGGTTAGTTTGAGGGTTAGGGCTCGGTTTAGGATACGGGTTAGGATTAGGGTACGTCTTAGGGTTAGGGTAGGGGTTAGGGTTAGGGTACGCGTTAGGGTTAGGGTAGTTATTAAACCTATCCCACTCCCTAGATAGCCCTTAGCACGTCAAGGAATATTATTTGGGGGTCCAGCCATGGAGAAGAGTTTAGACACTAGGAGAAGATGAGGAACACACCCATTATCAAGAAATCACATTAGGATTCTCTTTTTAACCTGTTCCTTAAAACACTAGTGCTTAGGAAATCTATTGGAGGCAGAAGCAGTCAAGGGTAGCTTAGGGTTAGGGTTAGGGTTAGGGTTAGGGTTAGCTTTAGGGTACGGCTTAGGGTACGGGTTCGGGTACGGGTTCGGGTACGGCGTAGGGTATGGGTTAGGGTTAGGGTTAGGGTTAGTTTGAGGGTTAGGGCTCGGTTTAGGGTACGGGTTAGGATTAGGGTACGTGTTAGGGTTAGGGTACGCGTTAGCGTTAGGGTAGTTATTAAACCTATCCCACTCTCTAGATACCCCTTAGCACGTCAAGGAATATTATTTGGGTGTCCAGCCATGGAGAAGTGTTTAGACACTAGGAGAAGATAAGGAACACACCCATTATCAAGAAATCACATTAGGATTCTCTTTTTAACCTGTTCCTTAAAACACTAGTTCTTAGGAAATCTATTGGAGGCAGAAGCAGTCAAGGGTAGCTTAGGGTTAGGGTTAGGTTTAGGGTTAGGGTTAGGGTTAGGGTACGGCTTAGGGTACGGTTTCGGGTACGGGTTCGTGTACGGCGTAGGGTATGGGTTAGGGTTAGGGTTAGTTTGAAGGTTAGGGCTCGGTTTAGGGTACGGGTTAGGATTAGGGTACGTGTTAGGGTTAGTGTAGGGGTTAGGGTTAGGGTACGCGTTAGGGTTAGGGTAGTTATTAAACCTATCCCACTCTCTAGATACCCTTTAGCACGTCAAGGAATATTATTTGGGTGTCCAGCCATGGAGAAGAGTTTAGACACTAGGAGAAGATAAGGAACACACCCATTATCAAGAAATCACATTAGGATTCTCTTTTTAACCTGTTCCTTAAAACACTAGTGCTTAGGAAATCTATTGGAGGCAGAAGCAGTCAAGGGTAGCTTAGGGTTAGGGTTAGGGTTAGGGTACGGCTTAGGGTACGGGTTCGGGTACGGGTTCGGGTACGGGTTCGGGTACGGCGTAGGGTATGGGTTAGGTTTAGGGTTAGGGTTAGTTTGAGGGTTAGGGCTCGGTTTAGGTTACGGGTTAGGATTAGGGTACGTGTTAGGGTTAGGGTAGGGGTTAGGGTTAGGGTACGCGTTAGGGTTAGGATAGTTATTAAACCTATCCCACTCTCTAGATACCCCTTAGCACGTCAAGGAATATTATTTGGGTGTCCAGCCATGGAGAAGAGTTTAGACACTAGGAGAAGATAAGGAACACACCCATTATCAATAAATCACATTAGGATTCTCTTTTTAACCTGTTCCTTAAAACACTAGTGCTTAGGAAATCTATTGGAGGCAGAAGCAGTCAAGGGTAGCTTAGGGTTAGGGTTTGGGTTAGGGTACGGCTTAGGGTACGGGTTCGGGTACGGGTTCGGGTACGGGTTTGGGTATGGCGTACGATATGGGTTAGGGTTAGGGTTAGGGTTAGTTTGAAGGTTAGGGCTCGGTTTAGGGTACGGGTTAGGATTAGGGTTCGTGTTAGGGTTAGGGTAGGGGTTAGGGTTAGGGTACGCGTTAGGGTTAGGGTAGTTATTAAACCTATCCCACTCCCTAGATACCCCTTAGCACGTGAAGGAATATTATTTGGGGGTCCAGCCATGGAGAAGAGTTTAGACAGTAGGAGAAGATAAGGAACACACCCATTATCCTGAAATCACATTAGGATTCTCTTTTTAACCTGTTCCTTAATACACTAGTGCTTAGGAAATCTATTGGAGGCAGAAGCAGTGAAGGGTAGCTTAGGGTTAGGGTTAGGTTTAGGTTTAGGGTTAGGGTTAGGGTTAGGGTTAGGGTACGGCTTAGTGTACGGGTTCGGGTACGGGTTCGGGTATGGCGTAGGGTATGGGTTAGGGTTAGGGTTAGGGTTAGTTTGAGGGTTAGGGCTCGGTTTAGGTTACGGGTTAGGATTAGGGTACGTCTTAGGGTTAGGGTAGGGGTTAGGGTTAGGGTACGCGTTAGGGTTAGGGTAGTTATTAAACCTATCCCACTCTCTAGATAACCCTTAGCACGTCAAGGAATATTATTTGGGGGTCCAGCCATGGAGAAGAGTTTAGACACTAGGAGAAGATGAGGAACACACCCATTATCAAGAAATCACATTAGGATTCTCTTTTTAACCTGTTCCTTAAAACACTAGTGCTTAGGAAATCTATTGGAGGCAGAAGCAGTCAAGGGTAGCTTAGGGTTAGGGTTAGGGTTAGGGTTAGGGTTAGCTTTAGGGTACGGCTTAGGGTACGGGTTCGGGTACGGGTTCGGGTACGGCGTAGGGTATGGGTTAGGGTTAGGTTTAGGGATAGTTTTAGGGATAGGGCTCGGTTTAGGGTACGGGTTAGGATTAGGGTACGTGTTAGGGTTAGGGTACGCGTTAGGGTTAGGGTAGTTATTAAACCTATCCCACTCTCTAGATACCACTTAGCACGTCAAGGAATATTATTTGGGTGTCCAGCCATGGAGAAGAGTTTAGACACTAGGAGAAGATAAGGAACACACCCATTATCAAGAAATCACATTAGGATTCTCTTTTTAACCTGTTCCTTAAAACACTAGTGCTTAGGAAAACTATTGGAGGCAGAAGCAGTCAAGGGTAGCTTAGGGTTAGGGTTAGGTTTAGGGTTAGGGTTAGGGGTAGGGTACGGCTTAGGGTACGGTTTCGGGTACGGGTTCGTGTATGGCGTAGGGTATGGGTTAGGGTTAGGGTTAGTTTGAAGGTTAGGGCTCGGTTTAGGGTACGGGTTAGGATTAGGGTACGTGTTAGGGTTAGGGTAGGGGTTAGGGTTAGGGTACGCGTTAGGGTTAGGGTAGTTATTAAACCTATCCCACTCTCTAGATAACCCTTAGCACGTCAAGGAATATTATTTGGGGGTCCAGCCATGGAGAAGAGTTTAGACACTAGGAGCAGATAAGGAACACACCCATTATCAAGAAATCACATTAGGATTCTCTTTTTAACCTGTTCCTTAAAACACTAGTGCTTAGGAAATCTATTGGAGGCAGAAGCAGTCAAGGGTAGCTTAGGGCTAGGGTTTGGGTTCGGGTACGGCTTAGGGTACGGGTTCGGGTACGGGTTCGGGTACGGGTTTGGGTATGGCGTACGATATGGGTTAGGGTTAGGGTTAGGGTTAGTTTGAGGGTTAGGGCTCGGTGTAGGGTACGGGTTAGGATTAGGGTACGTGTTAGGGTTAGGGTAGGGGTTAGGGTTAGGGTACGCGTTAGGGTTAGGGTAGTTATTAAACCTATCCCACTCTCTAGATACCCCTTAGCACGTCAAGGAATATTATTTGGGTGTCCAGCCATGGAGAAGAGTTTAGACACTAGGAGAAGATAAGGAACACACCCATTATCAAGAAATCACATTAGGATTCTCTTTTTAACCTGTTCCTTAAAACACTAGTGCTTAGGAAATCTATTGGAGGCAGAAGCAGTCAAGGGTAGCTTAGGGTTGGGGTTAGGGTTAGGGTTAGGGTTAGGGTACGGCTTAGGGTACGGGTTCGGGTACGGGTTCGTGTACGGCGTAGGGTATGGGTTAGGGTTAGGGTTAGGGTTAGTTTGAAGGTTAGGGCTCGGTTTAGGGTACGGGTTAGGATTAGGGTTCGTGTTAGGGTTAGGGTAGTGGTTAGGGTTAGGGTACGCGTTAGGGTTAGGGTAGTTATTAAACCTATCCCACTCTCTAGATACCCCTTAGCACGTCAAGGAATATTATTTGGGGGTCCAGCCATGGAGAAGAGTTTAGACACTAGGAGAAGATAAGGAACACACCCATTATCAAGAAATCACATTAGGATTCTCTTTTTAACCTGTTCCTTAAAACACTAGTGCTTAGGAAATCTATTGGAGGCAGAAGCAGTCAAGGGTAGCTTAGGGTTAGGGTTAGGGTTAGGGTACGGCTTAGGGTACGGGTTCGGGTACGGGTTCGGGTACGGGTTCGGGTACGGCGTAGGGTATGGGTTAGGTTTAGGGTTAGGGTTAGTTTGAGGGTTAGGGCTCGGTTTAGGTTACGGGTTAAGATTAGGGTACGTGTTAGGGTTAGGGTAGGGGTTAGGGTTAGGGTACGCGTTAGGGTTAGGGTAGTTATTAAACCTATCCCACTCTCTAGATACCCCTTAGCACGTCAAGGAATATTATTTGGGGGTCCAGCCATGGAGAAGAGTTTAGACACTAGGAGAAGATAAGGAACACACCCATTATCAAGAAATCACATTAGGATTCTCTTTTTAACCTGTTCCTTAAAACACTAGTGCTTAGGAAATCTATTGGAGGCAGAAGCAGTCAAGGGTAGCTTAGGGATAGGGTTAGGGTTAGGGCTAGGTTTAGGACACGGCTTAGGGTACGGGTTCGGGTACGGGTTCGTGTACGGCGTAGTGTATGGGTTTGGGTTAGGGTTAGGGTTAGTTTGAAGGTTAGGGCTCGGTTTAGGGTACGGGTTAGGATTAGGGTTCGTGTTAGGGTTAGGGTAGGGGTTAGGGTTAGGGTACGCGTTAGGGTTAGCGTAGTTATTAAACCTATCCCACTCTCTAGATACCCCTTAGCACGTCAAGGAATATTATTTGGGGGTCCAGCCATGGAGAAGAGTTTAGACACTAGGAGAAGATAAGGAACACACCCATTATCCTGAAATCACATTAGGATTCTCTTTTTAACCTGTTCCTTAATACACTAGTGCTTAGGAAATCTATTGGAGGCAGAAGCAGTCAAGGGTAGCTTAGGGTTAGGGTTACGGTTAGGGTTAGGGTTAGGGTATGGCTTAGGGTACGGGTTCGGGTACGGGTTCGGGTATGGCGTAGGGTATGGGTTAGGGTTAGTGTTAGGGTTAGTTTGTAGGTTAGGGCTCGGTTTAGGGTACGGGTTAGGATTAGGGTACGTGTTAGGGTTAGGGTAGGGGTTAGGTTTAGGGTACGCGTTAGGGTTAAGTTAGTTATTAAACCTATCCCACTCTCTAGATACCCCTTAGCACGTCAAGGAATATTATTTGGGGGTCCAGCCATGGAGAAGAGCTTAGACACAAGGAGAAGATAAGGAACACACCCATTATCAAGAAATCACATTAGGATTCTCTTTTTAACCTGTTCCTTAAAACACTAGTGCTTAGGAAATCTATTGGAGGCAGAAGCAGTCAAGGGTAGCTTAGGGTTAGGGTTAGGGTTAGGGTACGGCTTAGGGTACGGGTTCGGGTACGGGTTCGTATACGGCGTAGGGTATGGGTTAGGGTTAGGGTTAGGGTTAGTTTGAAGGTTAGGGCTCGGTTTAGGGTACGGGTTAGGATTAGGGTTCGTGTTAGGGTTAGGGTAGGGGTTAGGGTTAGGGTACGCGTTAGGGTTAGGGTAGTTATTAAACCTATCCCACTCCCTAGATACCCCTTAGCACGTCAAGGAATATTATTTGGGGGTCCAGCCATGGAGAAGAGTTTAGACAGTAGGAGAAGATAAGGAACACACCCATTATCCTGAAATCACATTAGGATTCTCTTTTTAACCTGTTCCTTAATACACTAGTGCTTAGGAAATCTATTGGAGGCAGAAGCAGTCAAGGGTAGCTTAGGGTTAGGGTTAGGTTTAGGTTTAGGGTTAGGGTTACGGTTAGGGTTAGGGTACGGCTTAGTGTACGGGTTCGGGTACGGGTTCGTGTATGGCGTAGGGTATGGGTTAGGGTTAGGGTTAGGGTTAGTTTGAGGGTTAGGGCTCGGTTTAGGATACGGGTTAGGATTAGGGTACGTCTTAGGGTTAGGGTAGGGGTTAGGGTTAGGGTACGCGTTAGGGTTAGGGTAGTTATTAAACCTATCCCACTCCCTAGATAGCCCTTAGCACGTCAAGGAATATTATTTGGGGGTCCAGCCATGGAGAAGAGTTTAGACACTAGGAGAAGATGAGGAACACACCCATTATCAAGAAATCACATTAGGATTCTCTTTTTAACCTGTTCCTTAAAACACTAGTGCTTAGGAAATCTATTGGAGGCAGAAGCAGTCAAGGGTAGCTTAGGGTTAGGGTTAGGGTTAGGGTTAGGGTTAGCTTTAGGGTTCGGCTTAGGGTACGGGTTCGGGTACGGGTTCGGGTACGGCGTAGGGTATGGGTTAGGGTTAGGGTTAGGGTTAGTTTGAGGGTTAGGGCTCGGTTTAGGGTACGGGTTAGGATTAGGGTACGTGTTAGGGTTAGGGTACGCGTTAGGTTTAGGGTAGTTATTAAACCTATCCCACTCTCTAGATACCCCTTAGCACGTCAAGGAATATTATTTGGGGGTCCAGCCATGGAGAAGAGTTTAGACACTAGGAGAAGATAAGGAACACACCCATTATCAAGAAATCACATTAGGATTCTCTTTTTAACCTGTTCCTTAAAACACTAGTGCTTAGGAAATCTATTGGAGGCAGAAGCAGTCAAGGGTAGCTTAGGGTTAGGGTTAGGGTTAGGGTACGGCTTAGGGTACGGGTTCGGGTACGGGTTCGGGTACGGGTTCGGGTACGGCGTAGGGTATGGGTTAGGTTTAGGGTTAGGGTTAGTTTGAGGGTTAGGGCTCGGTTTAGGTTACGGGTTAAGATTAGGGTACGTGTTAGGGTTAGGGTAGGGGTTAGGGTTAGGGTACGCGTTAGGGTTAGGGTAGTTATTAAACCTATCCCACTATCTAGATACCCCTTAGCACGTCAAGGAATATTATTTGGGGGTCCAGCCATGGAGAAGAGTTTAGACACTAGGAGAAGATAAGGAACACACCCATTATCAAGAAATCACATTAGGATTCTCTTTTTAACTTGTTCCTTAAAACACTAGTGCTTAGGAAATCTATTGGAGGCAGAAGCAGTCAAGGGTAGCTTAGGGATAGGGTTAGGGTTAGGGCTAGGGTTAGGACACGGCTTAGGGTACGGGTTCGGGTACGGGTTCGTGTACGGCGTAGTGTATGGGTTTGGGTTAGGGTTAGGGTTAGTTTGAAGGTTAGGGCTCGGTTTAGGGTACGGGTTAGGATTAGGGTTCGTGTTAGGGTTAGGGTAGGGGTTAGGGTTAGGGTACGCGTTAGGGTTAGCGTAGTTATTAAACCTATCCCACTCTCTAGATACCCCTTAGCACGTCAAGGAATATTATTTGGGGGTCCAGCCATGGAGAAGAGTTTAGACACTAGGAGAAGATAAGGAACACACCCATTATCCTGAAATCACATTAGGATTCTCTTTTTAACCTGTTCCTTAATACACTAGTGCTTAGGAAATCTATTGGAGCAGAAGCAGTCAAGGGTAGCTTAGGGTTAGGGTTACGGTTAGGGTTAGGGTTAGGGTATGGCTTAGGGTACGGGTTCGGGTACGGGTTCGGGTACGGCGTAGGGTATGGGTTAGGGTTAGTGTTAGGGTTAGTTTGTAGGTTAGGGCTCGGTTTAGGGTACGGGTTAGGATTAGGGTACGTGTTAGGGTTAGGGTAGGGGTTAGGTTTAGGGTACGCGTTAGGGTTAAGTTAGTTATTAAACCTATCCCACTCTCTAGATACCCCTTAGCACGTCAAGGAATATTATTTGGGGGTCCAGCCATGGAGAAGAGTTTAGACACAAGGAGAAGATAAGGAACACACCCATTATCAAGAAATCACATTAGGATTCTCTTTTTAACCTGTTCCTTAAAACACTAGTGCTTAGGAAATCTATTGGAGGCAGAAGCAGTCAAGGGTAGCTTAGGGTTAGGGTTAGGGTTAGGGTACGGCTTAGGGTACGGGTTCGGGTACGGGTTCGTATACGGCGTAGGGTATGGGTTAGGGTTAGGGTTAGGGTTTGTTTGAAGGTTAGGGCTCGGTTTAGGGTACGGGTTAGGATTAGGGTTCGTGTTAGGGTTAGGGTAGGGGTTAGGGTTAGGGTACGCGTTAGGGTTAGGGTAGTTATTAAACCTATCCCACTCCCTAGATACCCCTTAGCACGTCAAGGAATATTATTTGGGGGTCCAGCCATGGAGAAGAGTTTAGACAGTAGGAGAAGATAAGGAACACACCCATTATCCTGAAATCACATTAGGATTCTCTTTTTAACCTGTTCCTTAATACACTAGTGCTTAGGAAATCTATTGGAGGCAGAAGCAGTCAAGGGTAGCTTAGGGTTAGGGTTAGGTTTAGGTTTAGGGTTAGGGTTACGGTTAGGGTTAGGGTACGGCTTAGTGTACGGGTTCGGGTACGGGTTCGGGTATGGCGTAGGGTATGGGTTAGGGTTAGGGTTAGGGTTAGTTTGAGGGTTAGGGCTCGGTTTAGGATACGGGTTAGGATTAGGGTACGTCTTAGGGTTAGGGTAGGGGTTAGGGTTAGGGTACGCGTTAGGGTTAGGGTAGTTATTAAACCTATCCCACTCCCTAGATAGCCCTTAGCACGTCAAGGAATATTATTTGGGGGTCCAGCCATGGAGAAGAGTTTAGACACTAGGAGAAGATGAGGAACACACCCATTATCAAGAAATCACATTAGGATTCTCTTTTTAACCTGTTCCTTAAAACACTAGTGCTTAGGAAATCTATTGGAGGCAGAAGCAGTCAAGGGTAGCTTAGGGTTAGGGTTAGGGTTAGGGTTAGGGTTAGCTTTAGGGTTCGGCTTAGGGTACGGGTTCGGGTACGGGTTCGGGTACGGCGTAGGGTATGGGTTAGGGTTAGGGTTAGGGTTAGTTTGAGGGTTAGGGCTCGGTTTAGGGTACGGGTTAGGATTAGGGTACGTGTTAGGGTTAGGGTACGCGTTAGGGTTAGGGTAGTTATTAAACCTATCCCACTCTCTAGATACCCCTTAGCACGTCAAGGAATATTATTTGGGTGTCCAGCCATGGAGAAGTGTTTAGACACTAGGAGAAGATATGGAACACACCCATTATCAAGAAATCACATTAGGATTCTCTTTTTAACCTGTTCCTTAAAACACTAGTGCTTAGGAAATCTATTGGAGGCAGAAGCAGTCAAGGGTAGCTTAGGGTTAGGGTTAGGTTTAGGGTTAGGGTTAGGGTTAGGGTACGGCTTAGGGTACGGTTTCGGGTACGGGTTCGTGTACGGCGTAGGGTATGGGTTAGGGTTAGGGTTAGTTTGAAGGTTAGGGCTCGGTTTAGGGTACGGGTTAGGATTAGGGTACGTGTTAGGGTTAGGGTAGGGGTTAGGGTTAGGGTAGTTATTAAACCTATCCCACTCTCTAGATACCCTTTAGCACGTCAAGGAATATTATTTGGGGGTCCAGCCTTGGAGAAGAGTTTAGACACTAGGAGAAGATAAGGAACACACCCATTATCAAGAAATCACATTAGGATTCTCTTTTTAACCTGTTCCTTAAAACACTAGTGCTTAGGAAATCTATTGGAGGCAGAAGCAGTCAAGGGTAGCTTAGGGTTAGGGTTAGGGTTAGGGTACGGCTTAGGGTACGGGTTCGGGTACGGGTTCGGGTACGGGTTCGGGTACGGCGTAGGGTATGGGTTAGGTTTAGTGTTATGGTTAGTTTGAGGGTTAGGGCTCGGTTTAGGTTACGGGTTAGGATTAGGGTACGTGTTAGGGTTAGGGTAGGGGTTAGGGTTAGGGTACGCGTTACGGTTAGGGTAGTTATTAAACCTATCCCACTCTCTAGATACCCCTTAGCACGTCAAGGAATATTATTTGGGTGTCCAGCCATGGAGAAGAGTTTAGACACTAGGAGAAGATAAGGAACACACCCATTATCAATAAATCACATTAGGATTCTCTTTTTAACCTGTTCCTTAAAACACTAGTGCTTAGGAAATCTATTGGAGGCAGAAGCAGTCAAGGGTAGCTTAGGGTTAGGGTTAGGGTTAGGGTTAGGGTTAGCTTTAGGGTACGGCTTAGGGTACGGGTTCGGGTACGGGTTCGGGTACGGCGTAGGGTATGGGTTAGGGTTAGGTTTAGGGTTAGTTTGAGGGTTAGGGCTCGGTTTAGGGTACGGGTTAGGATTAGGGTACGTGTTAGGGTTAGGGTACGCGTTAGGGTTAGGGTAGTTATTAAACCTATCCCACTCTCTAGATACCCCTTAGCACGTCAAGGAATATTATTTGGGTGTCCAGCCATGGAGAAGAGTTTAGACACTAGGAGAAGATAAGGAACACACCCATTATCAAGAAATCACATTAGGATTCTCTTTTTAACCTGTTCCTTAAAACACTAGTGCTTAGGAAATCTATTGGAGGCAGAAGCAGTCAAGGGTAGCTTAGGGTTAGGGTTAGGTTTAGGGTTAGGGTTAGGGTTAGGGTACGGCTTAGGGTACGGTTTCGGGTACGGGTTCGTGTATGGCGTAGGGTATGGGTTAGGGTTAGGGTTAGTTTGAAGGTTAGGGCTCGGTTTAGGGTACGGGTTAGGATTAGGGTACGTGTTAGGGTTAGGGTAGGGGTTAGGGTTAGGGTACGCGTTAGGGTTAGGGTAGTTATTAAACCTATCCCACTCTCTAGATACCCCTTAGCACGTCAAGGAATATTATTTGGGGGTCCAGCCATGGAGAAGAGTTTAGACACTAGGAGAAGATAAGGAACACACCCATTATCAAGAAATCACATTAGGATTCTCTTTTTAACCTGTTCCTTAAAACACTAGTGCTTAGGAAATCTATTGGAGGCAGAAGCAGTCAAGGGTAGCTTAGGGTTAGGGTTGGGGTTAGGGTACGGCTTAGGGTACGGGTTCGGGTACGGGTTCGGGTACGGCGTAGGGTATGGGTTAGGTTTAGGGTTAGTTTGAGGGTTAGGGCTCGGTTTAGGTTACGGGTTAGGATTAGGGTACGTGTTAGGGTTAGGGTAGGGGTTAGGGTTAGGGTACGCGTTAGGGTTAGGGTAGTTATTAAACCTATCCCACTCTCTAGATACCCCTTAGCACGTCAAGGAATATTATTTGGGGGTCCAGCCATGGAGAAGAGTTTAGACACTAGGAGAAGATAAGGAACACACCCATTATCAATAAATCACATTAGGATTCTCTTTTTTACCTGTTCCTTAAAACACTAGTGCTTAGGAAATCTATTGGAGGCAGAAGAAGTCAAGGGTAGCTTAGGGTTAGGGTTTGGGTTAGGGTACGGCTTAGGGTACGGGTTCGGGTACGGGTTCGGGTACGGGTTTGGGTATGGCATACGATATGGGTTAGGGTTAGGGTTAGGGTTAGTTTGAGGGTTAGGGCTCGGTGTAGGGTACGGGTTAGTATTAGGGTACGTGTTAGGGTTAGGGTAGGGGTTAGGGTTAAGGTACGCGTTAGGGTTAGGGTAGTTATTAAACCTATCCCACTCTCTAGATACCCCTTAGCACGTCAAGGAATATTATTTGGGGGTCCAGCCATGGAGAAGAGTTTAGACAATAGGAGAAGATGAGGAACACACCCATTATCAAGAAATCACATTAGGATTCTCTTTTTAACCTGTTCCTTAAAACACTAGTGCTTAGGAAATCTATTGGAGGCAGAAGCAGTCAAGGGTAGCTTAGGGTTAGGGTTAGGGTTAGGGTTAGGGTTAGGGTACGGGTTCGGGTACGGGTTCGTGTATGGCGTAGGGTATGGGTTAGGGTTAGGGTTAGGGTTAGTTTGAAGGTTAGGGCTCGGTTTAGGGTACGGGTTAGGATTAGGGTTCGTGTTAGGGTTAGGGTAGGGGTTAGGGTTAGGGTACGCGTTAGGGTTAGGGTAGTTATTAAACCTATCCCACTCCCTAGATACCCCTTAGCACGTCAAGGAATATTATTTGGGGGTCCAGCCATGGAGAAGAATTTAGACAGTAGGAGAAGATGAGGAACACACCCATTATCAAGAAATCACATTAGGATTCTCTTTTTAACCTGTTCCTTAAAACACTAGTGCTTAGGAAATCTTTTGGAGGCAGAAGCAGTCAAGGGTAGCTTAGGGTTAGGGTTAGGGTTAGGGTTAGGGTTAGCTTTAGGGTTCGGCTTAGGGTACGGGTTCGGGTACGGGTTCGGGTACGGCGTAGGGTATGGGTTAGGGTTAGGGTTAGGGTTAGTTTGAGGGTTAGGGCTCGGTTTAGGGTACGGGTTAGGATTAGGGTACGGGTTAGGGTTAGGGTACGCGTTAGGGTTAGGGTAGTTATTAAACCTATCCCACTCTCTAGATACCCCTTAGCACGTCAAGGAATATTATTTGGGTGTCCAGCCATGGAGAAGAGTTTAGACACTAGGTGAAGATAAGGAACACAACCATTATCAAGAAATCACATTAGGATTCTCTTTTTAACCTGTTCCTTAAAACACTAGTGCTTAGGAAGTCTATTGGAGGCAGAAGCAGTCAAGGGTAGCTTAGGGTTAGGGTTAGGTTTAGGGTTAGGGTTAGGGTTAGGGTACGGCTTAGGGTACGGTTTCGGGTACGGGTTCGTGTACGGCGTAGGGTATGGGTTAGGGTTAGGGTTAGTTTGAAGGTTAGGGCTCGGTTTAGGGTACGGGTTAGGATTAGGGTACGTGTTAGGGTTAGGGTAGGGGTTAGGGTTAGGGTACGCGTTAGGGTTAGGGTAGTTATTAAACCTATCCCACTCTCTAGATACCCCTTAGCACGTCAAGGAATATTATTTGGGGGTCCAGCCATGGAGAAGAGTTTAGACACTAGGAGAAGATAAGGAACACACCCATTATCAAGAAATCACATTAGGATTCTCTTTTTAACCTGTTCCTTAAAACACTAGTGCTTAGGAAATCTATTGGAGGCAGAAGCAGTCAAGGGTAGCTTAGGGTTAGGTTTAGGGTTAGGGTACGGCTTAGGGTACTGGTTCGGGTACGGGTTCGGGTACGGCGTAGGGTATGGGTTAGGTTTAGGGTTAGGGTTAGTTTGAGGGTTAGGGCTCAGTTTAGGTTACGGGTTAGGATTAGGGTACGTGTTAGGGTTAGGGTAGGGGTTAGGGTTAGGGTACGCGTTAGGGTTAGGGTAGTTATTAAACCTATCCCACTCTCTAGATACCCCTTAGCACGTCAAGGAATATTATTTGGGGGTCCAGCCATGGAGAAGAGTTTAGACACTAGGAGAAGATAAGGAACACACCCATTATCAATAAATCACATTAGGATTCTCTTTTTAACCTGTTCCTTAAAACACTAGTGCTTAGGAAATATATTGGAGGCAGAAGCAGTCAAGGGTAGCTTAGGGTTAGGGTTTGGGTTAGGGTACGGCTTAGGGTACGGGTTCGGGTACGGGTTCGGGTACGGGTTTGGGTATGGCGTACGATATGGGTTAGGGTTAGGGTTAGGGTTAGTTTGAGTGTTAGGGCTCGGTGTAGGGTACGGGTTAGGATTAGGGTACGTGTTAGGGTTAGGGTAGGGGTTAGGGTTAGGGTACGCGTTAGGGTTAGGGTAGTTATTAAACCTATCCCACTCCCTAGATACCCCTTAGCACGTCAAGGAATATTATTTGGGGGTCCAGCCATGGAGAAGAGTTTAGACAGTAGGAGAAGATAAGGAACACACCCATTATCCTGAAATCACATTAGGATTCTCTTTTTAACCTGTTCCTTAATACACTAGTGCTTAGGAAATCTATTGGAGGCAGAAGCAGTCAAGGGTAGCTTAGGGTTAGGGTTAGGTTTAGGTTTAGGGTTAGGGTTACGGTTAGGGTTAGGGTACGGCTTAGTGTACGGGTTCGGGTACGGGTTCGGGTATGGCGTAGGGTATGGGTTAGGGTTAGGGTTAGGGTTAGTTTGAGGGTTAGGGCTCGGTTTAGGTTACGGGTTAGGATTAGGGTACGTCTTAGGGTTAGGGTAGGGGTTAGGGTTAGGGTACGCGTTAGGGTTAGGGTAGTTATTAAACCTATCCCACTCCCTAGATAGCCCTTAGCACGTCAAGGAATATTATTTGGGGGTCCAGCCATGGAGAAGAGTTTAGACACTAGGAGAAGATGAGGAACACACCCATTATCAAGAAATCACATTAGGATTCTCTTTTTAACCTGTTCCTTAAAACACTAGTGCTTAGGAAATCTATTGGAGGCAGAAGCAGTCAAGGGTAGCTTAGGGTTAGGGTTAGGGTTAGGGTTAGGGTTAGCTTTAGGGTACGGCTTAGGGTACGGGTTCGGGTACGGGTTCGGGTACGGCGTAGGGTATGGGTTAGGGTTAGGGTTAGGGTTAGTTTGAGGGTTAGGGCTCGGTTTAGGGTACAGGTTAGGATTAGGGTACGTGTTAGGGTTAGGGTACGCGTTAGGGTTAGGGTAGTTATTAAACCTATCCCACTCTCTAGATACCCCTTAGCACGTCAAGGAATATTATTTGGGTGTCCAGCCATGGAGAAGTGTTTAGACACTAGGAGAAGATAAGGAACACACCCATTATCAAGAAATCACATTAGGATTCTCTTTTTAACCTGTTCCTTAAAACACTAGTGCTTAGGAAATCTATTGGAGGCAGAAGCAGTCAAGGGTAGCTTAGGGTTAGGGTTAGGTTTAGGGTTAGGGTTAGGGTTAGGGTACGGCTTAGGGTACGGTTTCGGGTACGGGTTCGTGTACGGCGTATGGTATGGGTTAGGGTTAGGGTTAGTTTGAAGGTTAGGGCTCGGTTTAGGGTACGGGATAGGATTAGGGTACGTGTTAGGGTTAGGGTAGGGTTTAGGGTTAGGGTACGTGTTACGGTTAGGGTAGGGGTTAGGGTTAGGGTACGCGTTAGGGTTAGGGTAGTTATTAAACCTATCCCACTCTCTAGATACCCTTTAGCACGTCAAGGAATATTATTTGGGGGTCCAGCCATGGAGAAGAGTTTAGACACTAGGAGAAGGTAAGGAACACACCCATTATCAAGAAATCACATTAGGATTCTCTTTTTAACCTGTTCCTTAAAACACTAGTGCTTAGGAAATCTATTGGAGGCAGAAGCAGTCAAGGGTAGCTTAGGGTTAGGGTTAGGGTTAGGGTACGGCTTAGGGTACGGGTTCGGGTACGGGTTCGGGTACGGGTTCGGGTACGGCGTAGGGTATGGGTTAGGTTTAGGGTTAGGGTTAGTTTGAGGGTTAGGGCTCGGTTTAGGTTACGGGTTAGGATTATGGTACGTGTTAGGGTTAGGGTAGGGGTTAGGGTTAGGGTACGCGTTAGGGTTAGGGTAGTTATTAAACCTATCCCACTCTCTAGATACCCCTTAGCACGTCAAGTAATATTATTTGGGTGTCCAGCCATGGAGAAGAGTTTAGACACTAGGAGAAGATAAGGAACACACCCATTATCAATAAATCACATTAGGATTCTCTTTTTAACCTGTTCCTTAAAACACTAGTGCTTAGGAAATCTATTGGAGGCAGAAGCAGTCAAGGGTAGCTTAGGTTTAGGGTTTGGGTTAGGGTACGGCTTAGGTTACGGGTTCGGGTACGGGTTCGGGTACGGGTTTGGGTATGGCGTACGATATGGGTTAGGGTTAGGGTTAGGGTTACTTTGAGGGTTAGGGCTCGGTGTAGGGTACGGGTTAGGATTAGGGTACATGTTAGGGTTAGGGTAGGGTTTAGGGTTAGGGTACGCGTTAGGGTTAGGGTAGTTATTAAACCTATCCCACTCTCTAGATACCCCTTAGCACGTCAAGGAATATTATTTGGGGGTCCAGCCATGGAGAAGAGTTTAGACACTAGGAGAAGATAAGGAACACACCCATTATCAAGAAATCACATTAGGATTCTCTTTTTAACCTGTTCCTTAAAACACTAGTGCTTAGGAAATCTATTGGAGGCAGAAGCAGTCAAGGGTAGCTTAGGGTTAGGGTTAGGGTTAGGGTACGGCTTAGGGTACGGGTTCGGGTACGGGTTCGTGTACGGCGTAGGGTATGGGTTAGGGTTAGGGTTAGGGTTAGTTTGAAGGTTAGGGCTCGGTTTAGGGTACGGGTTAGGATTAGGGTTCGTGTTAGGGTTAGGGTAGGGGTTAGGGTTAGGGTACGCGTTAGGGTTAGGGTAGTTATTAAACCTATCCCACTCCCTAGATACCCCTTAGCACGTCAAGGAATATTATTTGGGGGTCCAGCCATGGAGAAGAGTTTAGACAGTAGGAGAAGATAAGGAACACACCCATTATCCTGAAATCACATTAGGATTCTCTTTTTAACCTGCTCCTTAATACACTAGTGCTTAGGAAATCTATTGGAGGCAGAAGCAGTGAAGGGTAGCTTAGGGTTAGGGTTAGGTTTAGGTTTAGGGTTAGGGTTAGGGTTAGGGTTAGGGTACGGCTTAGTGTACGGGTTCGGGTACGGGTTCGGGTATGGCGTAGGGTATGGGTTAGGGTTAGGGTTAGGGTTAGTTTGAGGGTTAGGGCTCGGTTTAGGTTACGGGTTAGGATTAGGGTACGTCTTAGGGTTAGGGTAGGGGTTAGGGTTAGGGTACGCGTTAGGGTTAGGGTAGTTATTAAACCTATCCCACTCTCTAGATAACCCTTAGCACGTCAAGGAATATTATTTGGGGGTCCAGCCATGGAGAAGATTTTAGACACTAGGAGAAGATGAGGAACACACCCATTATCAAGAAATCACATTAGGATTCTCTTTTTAACCTGTTCCTTAAAACACTAGTGCTTAGGAAATCTATTGGAGGCAGAAGCAGTCAAGGGTAGCTTAGGGTTAGGGTTAGGGTTAGGGTTAGGGTTAGCTTTAGGGTACGGCTTAGGGTACGGGTTCGGGTACGGGTTCGGGTACGGCGTAGGGTATGGGTTAGGGTTAGGGTTAGGGTTAGTTTGAGGGTTAGGGCTCGGTTTAGGGTACGGGTTAGGATTAGTGTACGTGTTAGGGTTAGGGTACGCGTTAGGGTTAGGGTAGTTATTAAACCTATCCCACTCTCTAGATACCCCTTAGCACGTCAAGGAATATTATTTGGGTGTCCAGCCATGGAGAAGAGTTTAGACACTAGGAGAAGATAAGGAACACACCCATTATCAAGAAATCACATTAGGATTCTCTTTTTAACCTGTTCCTTAAAACACTAGTGCTTAGGAAATCTATTGGAGGCAGAAGCAGTCAAGGGTAGCTTAGGGTTAGGGTTAGGGTTAGGGTTAGGGTTAGGGTACGGCTTAGGGTACGGGTTCGGGTACGGGTTCGTGTATGGCGTAGGGTATGGGTTAGGGTTAGGGTTAGGGTTAGTTTGAAGGTTAGGGCTCGGTTTAGGGTACGGGTTAGGATTAGGGTTCGTGTTAGGGTTAGGGTAGGGGTTAGGGTTAGGGTACGCGTTAGGGTTAGGGTAGTTATTAAACCTATCCCACTCCCTAGATACCCCTTAGCACGTCAAGGAATATTATTTGGGGGTCCAGCCATGGAGAAGAATTTAGACAGTAGGAGAAGATGAGGAACACACCCATTATCAAGAAATCACATTAGGATTCTCTTTTTAACCTGTTCCTTAAAACACTAGTGCTTAGGAAATCTTTTGGAGGCAGAAGCAGTCAAGGGTAGCTTAGGGTTAGGGTTAGGGTTAGGGTTAGGGTTAGCTTTAGGGTTCGGCTTAGGGTACGGGTTCGGGTACGGGTTCGGGTACGGCGTAGGGTATGGGTTAGGGTTAGGGTTAGGGTTAGTTTGAGGGTTAGGGCTCGGTTTAGGGTACGGGTTAGGATTAGGGTACGGGTTAGGGTTAGGGTACGCGTTAGGGTTAGGGTAGTTATTAAACCTATCCCACTCTCTAGATACCCCTTAGCACGTCAAGGAATATTATTTGGGTGTCCAGCCATGGAGAAGAGTTTAGACACTAGGTGAAGATAAGGAACACACCCATTATCAAGAAATCACATTAGGATTCTCTTTTTAACCTGTTCCTTAAAACACTAGTGCTTAGGAAGTCTATTGGAGGCAGAAGCAGTCAAGGGTAGCTTAGGGTTAGGGTTAGGTTTAGGGTTAGGGTTAGGGTTAGGGTACGGCTTAGGGTACGGTTTCGGGTACGGGTTCGTGTACGGCGTAGGGTATGGGTTAGGGTTAGGGTTAGTTTGAAGGTTAGGGCTCGGTTTAGGGTACGGGTTAGGATTAGGGTACGTGTTAGGGTTAGGGTAGGGGTTAGGGTTAGGGTACGCGTTAGGGTTAGGGTAGTTATTAAACCTATCCCACTCTCTAGATACCCCTTAGCACGTCAAGGAATATTATTTGGGGGTCCAGCCATGGAGAAGAGTTTAGACACTAGGAGAAGATAAGGAACACACCCATTATCAAGAAATCACATTAGGATTCTCTTTTTAACCTGTTCCTTAAAACACTAGTGCTTAGGAAATCTATTGGAGGCAGAAGCAGTCAAGGGTAGCTTAGGGTTAGGTTTAGGGTTAGGGTACGGCTTAGGGTACTGGTTCGGGTACGGGTTCGGGTACGGCGTAGGGTATGGGTTAGGTTTAGGGTTAGGGTTAGTTTGAGGGTTAGGGCTCAGTTTAGGTTACGGGTTAGGATTAGGGTACGTGTTAGGGTTAGGGTAGGGGTTAGGGTTAGGGTACGCGTTAGGGTTAGGGTAGTTATTAAACCTATCCCACTCTCTAGATACCCCTTAGCACGTCAAGGAATATTATTTGGGGGTCCAGCCATGGAGAAGAGTTTAGACACTAGGAGAAGATAAGGAACACACCCATTATCAATAAATCACATTAGGATTCTCTTTTTAACCTGTTCCTTAAAACACTAGTGCTTAGGAAATATATTGGAGGCAGAAGCAGTCAAGGGTAGCTTAGGGTTAGGGTTTGGGTTAGGGTACGGCTTAGGGTACGGGTTCGGGTACGGGTTCGGGTACGGGTTTGGGTATGGCGTACGATATGGGTTAGGGTTAGGGTTAGGGTTAGTTTGAGTGTTAGGGCTCGGTGTAGGGTACGGGTTAGGATTAGGGTACGTGTTAGGGTTAGGGTAGGGGTTAGGGTTAGGGTACGCGTTAGGGTTAGGGTAGTTATTAAACCTATCCCACTCCCTAGATACCCCTTAGCACGTCAAGGAATATTATTTGGGGGTCCAGCCATGGAGAAGAGTTTAGACAGTAGGAGAAGATAAGGAACACACCCATTATCCTGAAATCACATTAGGATTCTCTTTTTAACCTGTTCCTTAATACACTAGTGCTTAGGAAATCTATTGGAGGCAGAAGCAGTCAAGGGTAGCTTAGGGTTAGGGTTAGGTTTAGGTTTAGGGTTAGGGTTACGGTTAGGGTTAGGGTACGGCTTAGTGTACGGGTTCGGGTACGGGTTCGGGTATGGCGTAGGGTATGGGTTAGGGTTAGGGTTAGGGTTAGTTTGAGGGTTAGGGCTCGGTTTAGGTTACGGGTTAGGATTAGGGTACGTCTTAGGGTTAGGGTAGGAGTTAGGGTTAGGGTACGCGTTAGGGTTAGGGTAGTTATTAAACCTATCCCACTCCCTAGATAGCCCTTAGCACGTCAAGGAATATTATTTGGGGGTCCAGCCATGGAGAAGAGTTTAGACACTAGGAGAAGATGAGGAACACACCCATTATCAAGAAATCACATTAGGATTCTCTTTTTAACCTGTTCCTTAAAACACTAGTGCTTAGGAAATCTATTGGAGGCAGAAGCAGTCAAGGGTAGCTTAGGGTTAGGGTTAGGGTTAGGGTTAGGGTTAGCTTTAGGGTACGGCTTAGGGTACGGGTTCGGGTACGGGTTCGGGTACGGCGTAGGGTATGGGTTAGGGTTAGGGTTAGGGTTAGTTTGAGGGTTAGGGCTCGGTTTAGGGTACAGGTTAGGATTAGGGTACGTGTTAGGGTTAGGGTACGCGTTAGGGTTAGGGTAGTTATTAAACCTATCCCACTCTCTAGATACCCCTTAGCACGTCAAGGAATATTATTTGGGTGTCCAGCCATGGAGAAGTGTTTAGACACTAGGAGAAGATAAGGAACACACCCATTATCAAGAAATCACATTAGGATTCTCTTTTTAACCTGTTCCTTAAAACACTAGTGCTTAGGAAATCTATTGGAGGCAGAAGCAGTCAAGGGTAGCTTAGGGTTAGGGTTAGGTTTAGGGTTAGGGTTAGGGTTAGGGTACGGCTTAGGGTACGGGTTCGGGTACGGGTTCGGGTACGGGTTCGGGTACGGCGTAGGGTATGGGTTAGGTTTAGGGTTAGGGTTAGTTTGAGGGTTAGGGCTCGGTTTAGGTTACGGGTTAGGATTATGGTACGTGTTAGGGTTAGGGTAGGGGTTAGGGTTAGGGTACGCGTTAGGGTTAGGGTAGTTATTAAACCTATCCCACTCTCTAGATACCCCTTAGCACGTCAAGTAATATTATTTGGGTGTCCAGCCATGGAGAAGAGTTTAGACACTAGGAGAAGATAAGGAACACACCCATTATCAATAAATCACATTAGGATTCTCTTTTTAACCTGTTCCTTAAAACACTAGTGCTTAGGAAATCTATTGGAGGCAGAAGCAGTCAAGGGTAGCTTAGGTTTAGGGTTTGGGTTAGGGTACGGCTTAGGTTACGGGTTCGGGTACGGGTTCGGGTACGGGTTTGGGTATGGCGTACGATATGGGTTAGGGTTAGGGTTAGGGTTACTTTGAGGGTTAGGGCTCGGTGTAGGGTACGGGTTAGGATTAGGGTACATGTTAGGGTTAGGGTAGGGTTTAGGGTTAGGGTACGCGTTAGGGTTAGGGTAGTTATTAAACCTATCCCACTCTCTAGATACCCCTTAGCACGTCAAGGAATATTATTTGGGGGTCCAGCCATGGAGAAGAGTTTAGACACTAGGAGAAGATAAGGAACACACCCATTATCAAGAAATCACATTAGGATTCTCTTTTTAACCTGTTCCTTAAAACACTAGTGCTTAGGAAATCTATTGGAGGCAGAAGCAGTCAAGGGTAGCTTAGGGTTAGGGTTAGGGTTAGGGTACGGCTTAGGGTACGGGTTCGGGTACGGGTTCGTGTACGGCGTAGGGTATGGGTTAGGGTTAGGGTTAGGGTTAGTTTGAAGGTTAGGGCTCGGTTTAGGGTACGGGTTAGGATTAGGGTTCGTGTTAGGGTTAGGGTAGGGGTTAGGGTTAGGGTACGCGTTAGGGTTAGGGTAGTTATTAAACCTATCCCACTCCCTAGATACCCCTTAGCACGTCAAGGAATATTATTTGGGGGTCCAGCCATGGAGAAGAGTTTAGACAGTAGGAGAAGATAAGGAACACACCCATTATCCTGAAATCACATTAGGATTCTCTTTTTAACCTGCTCCTTAATACACTAGTGCTTAGGAAATCTATTGGAGGCAGAAGCAGTGAAGGGTAGCTTAGGGTTAGGGTTAGGTTTAGGTTTAGGGTTAGGGTTAGGGTTAGGGTTAGGGTACGGCTTAGTGTACGGGTTCGGGTACGGGTTCGGGTATGGCGTAGGGTATGGGTTAGGGTTAGGGTTAGGGTTAGTTTGAGGGTTAGGGCTCGGTTTAGGTTACGGGTTAGGATTAGGGTACGTCTTAGGGTTAGGGTAGGGGTTAGGGTTAGGGTACGCGTTAGGGTTAGGGTAGTTATTAAACCTATCCCACTCTCTAGATAACCCTTAGCACGTCAAGGAATATTATTTGGGGGTCCAGCCATGGAGAAGATTTTAGACACTAGGAGAAGATGAGGAACACACCCATTATCAAGAAATCACATTAGGATTCTCTTTTTAACCTGTTCCTTAAAACACTAGTGCTTAGGAAATCTATTGGAGGCAGAAGCAGTCAAGGGTAGCTTAGGGTTAGGGTTAGGGTTAGGGTTAGGGTTAGCTTTAGGGTACGGCTTAGGGTACGGGTTCGGGTACGGGTTCGGGTACGGCGTAGGGTATGGGTTAGGGTTAGGGTTAGGGTTAGTTTGAGGGTTAGGGCTCGGTTTAGGGTACGGGTTAGGATTAGTGTACGTGTTAGGGTTAGGGTACGCGTTAGGGTTAGGGTAGTTATTAAACCTATCCCACTCTCTAGATACCCCTTAGCACGTCAAGGAATATTATTTGGGTGTCCAGCCATGGAGAAGAGTTTAGACACTAGGAGAAGATAAGGAACACACCCATTATCAAGAAATCACATTAGGATTCTCTTTTTAACCTGTTCCTTAAAACACTAGTGCTTAGGAAATCTATTGGAGGCAGAAGCAGTCAAGGGTAGCTTAGGGTTAGGGTTAGGTTTAGGGTTAGGGTTAGGGTTAGGGTACGGCTTAGGGTACGGTTTCGGGTACGGGTTCGTGTATGGCGTAGGGTATGGGTTAGGGTTAGGGTTAGTTTGAAGGTTAGGGCTCGGTTTAGGGTACGGGTTAGGATTAGGGTACGTGTTAGGGTTAGGGTAGGGGTTAGGGTTAGGGTACGCGTTAGGGTTAGGGTAGTTATTAAACCTATCCCACTCTCTAGATACCCCTTAGCACGTCAAGGAATATTATTTGGGGGTCCAGCCATGGAGAAGAGTTTAGACAGTAGGAGAAGATAAGGAACACACCCATTATCAAGAAATCACATTAGGATTCTCTTTTTAACCTGTTCCTTAAAACACTAGTGCTTAGGAAATCTATTGGAGGCAGAAGCAGTCAAGGGTAGCTTAGGGTTAGGGTTAGGGTTAGGGTACGGCTTAGGGTACGGGTTCAGGTACGGGTTCGGTTACGGCGTAGGGTATGGGTTAGGGTTAGGGTTAGGGTTAGTTTGAGGGTTAGGGCTCGGTTTAGGTTACGGGTTAGGATTAGGGTACGTGTTAGGGTTAGGGTAGGGGTTAGGGTTAGGGTACGCGTTAGGGTTAGGGTAGTTATTAAACCTATCCCACTCTCTAGATACCCCTTAGCACGTCAAGGAATATTATTTGGGGGTCCAGCCATGGAGAAGAGTTTAGACAATAGGAGAAGATGAGGAACACACCCATTATCAAGAAATCACATTAGGATTCTCTTTTTAACCTGTTCCTTAAAACACTAGTGCTTAGGAAATCTATTGGAGGCAGAAGCAGTCAAGGGTAACTTAGGGTTAGGGTTAGGGTTAGGGTTAGGGTTAGCTTTAGGGTACGGCTTAGGGTACGGGTTCGGGTACGGGTTCGGGTACGGCGTAGGGTATGGGTTAGGGTTAGGTTTAGGGTTTGTTTGATGGTTAGGGCTCGGTTTAGGGTACGGGTTAGGATTAGGGTACGTGTTAGGGTTAGGGTACGCGTTAGGGTTAGGGTAGTTATTAAACCTATCCCACTCTCTAGATACCCCTTAGCACGTCAAGGAATATTATTTGGGTGTCCAGCCATGGAGAAGAGTTTAGACACTAGGAGAAGATAAGGAACACACCCATTATCAAGAAATCACATTAGGATTCTCTTTTTAACCTGTTCCTTAAAACACTAGTGCTTAGGAAATCTATTGGAGGCAGAAGCAGTCAAGGGTAGCTTAGGGTTAGGGTTAGGTTTAGGGTTAGGGTTAGGGTTAGGGTACGGCTTAGGGTACGGTTTCGGGTACGGGTTCGTGTATGGCGTAGGGTATGGGTTAGGGTTAGGGTTAGTTTGAAGGTTAGGGCTCGGTTTAGGGTACGGGTTAGGATTAGGGTACGTGTTAGGGTTAGGGTAGGGTTTAGGGTTAGGGTACGCGTTAGGGTTAGGGTAGTTATTAAACCTACCCCACTCTCTAGATACCCCTTAGCACGTCAAGGAATATTATTTGGGGGTCCAGCCATGGAGAAGAGTTTAGACACTAGGAGAAGATGAGGAACACACCCATTATCAAGAAATCACATTAGGATTCTCTTTTTAACCTGTTCCTTAAAACACTAGTGCTTAGGAAATCTATTGGAGGCAGAAGCAGTCAAGGGTAGCTTAGGGTTAGGGTTAGGTTTAGGGTTAGGGTTAGGGTTAGGGTACGGCTTAGGGTACGGTTTCGGGTACGGGTTCGTGTATGGCGTAGGGTATGGGTTAGGGTTAGGGTTAGTTTGAAGGTTAGGGCTCGGTTTAGGGTACGGGTTAGGATTAGGGTACGTGTTAGGGTTAGGGTAGGGGTTAGGGTTAGGGTACGCGTTAGGGTTAGGGTAGTTATTAAACCTATCCCACTCTCTAGATACCCCTTAGCACGTCAAGGAATATTATTTGGGGGTCCAGCCATGGAGAAGAGTTTAGACACTAGGAGAAGATGAGGAACACACCCATTATCAAGAAATCACATTAGGATTCTCTTTTTAACCTGTTCCTTAAAACACTAGTGCTTAGGAAATCTATTGGAGGCAGAAGCAGTCAAGGGTAGCTTAGGGTTAGGGTTTGGGTTAGGGTACGGCTTAGGGTACGGGTTCGGGTACGGGTTCGGGTACGGGTTTGGGTATGGCATACGATATGGGTTAGGGTTAGGGTTAGGGTTAGTTTGAGGGTTAGGGCTCGGTGTAGGGTACGGGCTAGGATTAGGGTACGTGTTAGGGTTAGGGTAGGGGTTAGGGTTAGGGTACGCGTTAGGGTTAGGGTAGTTATTAAACCTATCCCACTCTCTAGATACCCCTTAGCACGTCAAGGAATATTATTTGGGTGTCCAGCCATGGAGAAGAGTTTAGACACTAGGAGAAGATAAGGAACACACCCATTATCAAGAAATCACATTAGGATTCTCTTTTTAACCTGTTCCTTAAAACACTAGTGCTTAGGAAATCTATTGGAGGCAGAAGCAGTCAAGAGTAGCTTAGGGTTAGGGTTAGGGTTAGGGTTAGGGTACGGCTTAGGGTACGGGTTCGGGTACGGGTTCGTGTATGGCGTAGGGTATGGGTTAGGGTTAGGGTTAGGGTTAGTTTGAAGGTTAGGGCTCGGTTTAGGGTACGGGTTAGTATTAGGATTCTTGTTAGGGTTAGGGTAGGGGTTAGGGTTAGGGTACGCGTTAGGGTTAGGGTAGTTATTAAACCTATCCCACTCCCTAGATATCCCTTAGCACGTCAAGGAATATTATTTGGGGGTCCAGCCATGGGGAAGAATTTAGACAGTAGGAGAAGATGAGGAACGCACCCATTATCAAGAAATCACATTAGGATTCTCTTTTTAACCTGTTCCTTAAAACACTAGTGCTTAGGAAATCTTTTGGAGGCAGAAGCAGTCAAGGGTATCTTAGGGTTAGGGTTAGGGTTAGTGTTAGGGTTAGCTTTAGGGTTCGGCTTAGGGTACGGGTTCGGGTACGGGTTCGGGTACGGCGTAGGGTATGGGTTAGGGTTAGGGTTAGGGTTAGTTTGAGGGTTAGGGCTCGGTTTAGGGTACGGGTTAGGATTAGGGTACGTGTTAGGGTTAGGGTACGCGTTAGGGTTAGGGTAGTTATTAAACCTATCCCACTCTCTAGATACCCCTTAGCACGTCAAGGAATATTATTTGGGTGTCCAGCCATGGAGAAGAGTTTAGACACTAGGAGAAGATAAGGAACACACCCATTATCCTGAAATCACATTAGGATTCTCTTTTTAACCTGTTCCTTAAAACACTAGTGCTTAGGAAATCTATTGGAGGCAGAAGCAGTCAAGGGTAGCTTAGGGTTACGGTTAGGTTTAGGGTTAGGGTTAGGGTTAGGGTACGGCTTAGGGTACGGTTTCGGGTACGGGTTCGTGTACGGCGTAGGGTATGGGTTAGGGTTAGGGTTAGTTTGAAGGTTAGGGCTCGGTTTAGGGTACGGGTTAGGATTAGGTTACGTGTTAGGGTTAGGGTACGGGTTAGGGTTAGGGTACGCGTTAGGGTTAGGGTAGTTATTAAACCTATCCCACTCTCTAGATACCCCTTAGCACGTCAAGGAATATTATTTGGGGGTCCAGCCATGGAGAAGAGTTTAGACACTAGGAGAAGATAAGGAACACACCCATTATCAAGAAATCACATTAGGATTCTCTTTTTAACCTGTTCCTTAAAACACTAGTGCTTAGGAAATCTATTGGAGGCAGAAGCAGTCAAGGGTAGCTTAGGGTTAGGGTTAGGGTTAGGGTACGGCTTAGGGTACGGGTTCGGGTACGGGTTCGGGTACGGGTTCGGGTACGGCGTAGGGTATGGGTTAGGTTTAGGGTTAGGGTTAGTTTGAGGGTTAGGGCTCGGTTTAGGTTACGGGTTAGGATTAGGGTACGTGTTAGGGTTAGGGTAGGGGTTAGGGTTAGGGTACGCGTTAGGGTTAGGGTAGTTATTAAACCTATCCCACTCTCTAGATACCCTTTAGCACGTCAAGGAATATTATTTGGGGGTCCAGCCATGGAGAAGAGTTTAGACACTAGGAGAAGATAAGGAACACACCCATTATCAATAAATCACATTAGGATTCTCTTTTTAACCTGTTCCTTAAAACACTAGTGCTTAGGAAATCTATTGGAGGCAGAAGCAGTCAAGGGTAGCTTAGGGTTAGGGTTTGGGTTAGGGTACGGCTTAGGGTACGGGTTCGGGTACGGGTTCGGGTACGGGTTTGGGTATGGCGTACGATATGGGTTAGGGTTAGGGTTAGGGTTAGTTTGAGGGTTAGGGCTCGGTGTAGGGTACGGGTTAGGATTAGGGTACGTGTTAGGGTTAGGGTAGGGTTTAGGGTTAGGGTACCCGTTAGGGTTAGGGTAGTTATTAAACCTATCCCACTCCCTAGATACCCCTTAGCACGTCAAGGAATATTATTTGGGGGTCCAGCCATGTAGAAGAGTTTAGACAGTAGGAGAAGATAAGGAACACACCCATTATCCTGAAATCACATTAGGATTCTCTTTTTAACCTGTTCCTTAATACACTAGTGCTTAGGAAATCTATTGGAGGCAGAAGCAGTCAAGGGTAGCTTAGGGTTAGGGTTAGGTTTAGGTTTAGGGTTAGGGTTACGGTTAGGGTTAGGGTACGGCTTAGTGTACGGGTTCGGGTACGGGTTCGGGTATGGCGTAGGGTATGGGTTAGGGTTAGGGTTAGGGTTAGTTTGAGGTTTAGGGCTCGGTTTAGGTTACGGGTTAGGATTAGGGTACGTCTTAGGGTTAGGGTAGGGGTTACGGTTAGGGTACGCGTTAGGGTTAGGGTAGTTATTAAACCTATCCCACTCCCTAGATAGCCCTTAGCACGTCAAGGAATATTATTTGGGGGTCCAGCCATGGAGAAGAGTTTAGACACTAGGAGAAGATGAGGAACACACCCATTATCAAGAAATCACATTAGGATTCTCTTTTTAACCTGTTCCTTAAAACACTAGTGCTTAGGAAATCTATTGGAGGCAGAAGCAGTCAAGGGTAGCTTAGGGTTAGGGTTAGGGTTAGGGTTAGGGTTAGCTTTAGGGTACGGTTAGGGTACGGGTTCGGGTACGGGTTCGGGTACGGCGTAGGGTATGGGTTAGGGTTAGGGTTAGGGTTAGTTTGAGGGTTAGGGCTCGGTTTAGGGTACGGGTTAGGATTAGGGTACGTGTTAGGGTTAGGGTACGCGTTAGGGTTAGGGTAGTTATTAAACCTATCCCACTCTCTAGATACCCCTTAGCACGTCAAGGAATATTATTTGGGTGTCCAGCCATGGAGAAGTGTTTAGACACTAGGAGAAGATAGGGAACACACCCATTATCAAGAAATCACATTAGGATTCTCTTTTTAACCTGTTCCTTAAAACACTAGTGCTTAGGAAATCTATTGGAGGCAGAAGCATTCAAGGGTAGCTTAGGGTTAGGGTTAGGTTTAGGGTTAGGGTTAGGGTTAGGGTACGGCTTAGGGTACGGTTTCGGGTACGGGTTCGTGTACGGCGTAGGGTATGGGTTAGGGTTAGGGTTAGTTTGAAGGTTAGGGCTCGGTTTAGGGTACGGGTTAGGATTAGGGTTCGTGTTAGGGTTAGGGTAGGGGTTAGGGTTAGGGTACGCGTTAGGGTTAGGGTAGTTATTAAACCTATCCCACTCTCTAGATACCCTTTAGCACGTCAAGGAATATTATTTGGGGGTCCAGCCATGGAGAAGAGTTTAGACACTAGGAGAAGATAAGGAACACACCCATTATCAAGAAATCACATTAGGATTCTCTTTTTAACCTGTTCCTTAAAACACTAGTGCTTAGGAAATCTATTGGAGGCAGAAGCAGTCAAGGGTAGCTTAGGGTTAGGGTTAGGGTTAGGGTACGGCTTAGGGTACGGGTTCGGGTACGGGTTCGGGTACGGGTTCTGGTACAGCGTAGGGTATGGGTTAGGTTTAGGGTTAGTGTTAGTTTGAGGGTTAGGGCTCGGTTTAGGTTACGGGTTAGGATTAGGGTACGTGTTAGGGTTAGGGTAGGGGTTAGGGTTAGGGTACGCGTTAGGGTTAGGTTAGTTATTAAACCTATCCCACTCTCTAGATACCCCTTAGCACGTCAAGGAATATTATTTGGGGGTCCAGCCATGGAGAAGAGTTTAGACACTAGGAGAAGATGAGGAACACACCCATTATCAAGAAATCACATTAGGATTCTCTTTTTAACCTGTTCCTTAAAACACTAGTGCTTAGGAAATCTATTGGAGGCAGAAGCAGTCAAGGGTAGCTTAGGGTTAGGGTTAGGGTTAGGGTTAGGGTTAGCTTTAGGGTACGGCTTAGGGTACGGGTTCGGGTACGGGTTCGGGTACGGCGTAGGGTATGGGTTAGGGTTAGGGTTAGGGTTAGTTTGAGGGTTAGGGCTCGGTTTAGGGTACGGGTTAGGATTAGTGTACGTGTTAGGGTTAGGGTACGCGTTAGGGTTAGGGTAGTTATTAAACCTATCCCACTCTCTAGATACCCCTTAGCACGTCAAGGAATATTATTTGGGTGTCCAGCCATGGAGAAGAGTTTAGACACTAGGAGAAGATAAGGAACACACCCATTATCAAGAAATCACATTAGGATTCTCTTTTTAACCTGTTCCTTAAAACACTAGTGCTTAGGAAATCTATTGGAGGCAGAAGCAGTCAAGGGTAGCTTAGGGTTAGGGTTAGGTTTAGGGTTAGGGTTAGGGTTAGGGTACGGCTTAGGGTACGGTTTCGGGTACGGGTTCGTGTATGGCGTAGGGTATGGGTTAGGGTTAGGGTTAGTTTGAAGGTTAGGGCTCGGTTTAGGGTACGGGTTAGGATTAGGGTACGTGTTAAGGTTAGGGTAGGGGTTAGGGTTAGGGTACGCGTTAGGGTTAGGGTAGTTATTAAACCTATCCCACTCTCTAGATACCCCTTAGCACGTCAAGGAATATTATTTGGGGGTCCAGCCATGGAGAAGAGTTTAGACAGTAGGAGAAGATAAGGAACACACCCATTATCAAGAAATCACATTAGGATTCTCTTTTTAACCTGTTCCTTAAAACACTAGTGCTTAGGAAATCTATTGGAGGCAGAAGCAGTCAAGGGTAGCTTAGGGTTAGGGTTAGGGTTAGGGTACGGCTTAGGGTACGGGTTCAGGTACGGGTTCGGTTACGGCGTAGGGTATGGGTTAGGGTTAGGGTTAGGGTTAGTTTGAGGGTTAGGGCTCGGTTTAGGTTACGGGTTAGGATTAGGGTACGTGTTAGGGTTAGGGTAGGGGTTAGGGTTAGGGTACGCGTTAGGGTTAGGGTAGTTATTAAACCTATCCCACTCTCTAGATACCCCTTAGCACGTCAAGGAATATTATTTGGGGGTCCAGCCATGGAGAAGAGTTTAGACAATAGGAGAAGATGAGGAACACACCCATTATCAAGAAATCACATTAGGATTCTCTTTTTAACCTGTTCCTTAAAACACTAGTGCTTAGGAAATCTATTGGAGGCAGAAGCAGTCAAGGGTAACTTAGGGTTAGGGTTAGGGTTAGGGTTAGGGTTAGCTTTAGGGTACGGCTTAGGGTACGGGTTCGGGTACGGGTTCGGGTACGGCGTAGGGTATGGGTTAGGGTTAGGTTTAGGGTTTGTTTGATGGTTAGGGCTCGGTTTAGGGTACGGGTTAGGATTAGGGTACGTGTTAGGGTTAGGGTACGCGTTAGGGTTAGGGTAGTTATTAAACCTATCCCACTCTCTAGATACCCCTTAGCACGTCAAGGAATATTATTTGGGTGTCCAGCCATGGAGAAGAGTTTAGACACTAGGAGAAGATAAGGAACACACCCATTATCAAGAAATCACATTAGGATTCTCTTTTTAACCTGTTCCTTAAAACACTAGTGCTTAGGAAATCTATTGGAGGCAGAAGCAGTCAAGGGTAGCTTAGGGTTAGGGTTAGGTTTAGGGTTAGGGTTAGGGTTAGGGTACGGCTTAGGGTACGGTTTCGGGTACGGGTTCGTGTATGGCGTAGGGTATGGGTTAGGGTTAGGGTTAGTTTGAAGGTTAGGGCTCGGTTTAGGGTACGGGTTAGGATTAGGGTACGTGTTAGGGTTAGGGTAGGGTTTAGGGTTAGGGTACGCGTTAGGGTTAGGGTAGTTATTAAACCTACCCCACTCTCTAGATACCCCTTAGCACGTCAAGGAATATTATTTGGGGGTCCAGCCATGGAGAAGAGTTTAGACACTAGGAGAAGATGAGGAACACACCCATTATCAAGAAATCACATTAGGATTCTCTTTTTAACCTGTTCCTTAAAACACTAGTGCTTAGGAAATCTATTGGAGGCAGAAGCAGTCAAGGGTAGCTTAGGGTTAGGGTTAGGTTTAGGGTTAGGGTTAGGGTTAGGGTACGGCTTAGGGTACGGTTTCGGGTACGGGTTCGTGTATGGCGTAGGGTATGGGTTAGGGTTAGGGTTAGTTTGAAGGTTAGGGCTCGGTTTAGGGTACGGGTTAGGATTAGGGTACGTGTTAGGTTTAGGGTAGGGGTTAGGGTTAGGGTACGCGTTAGGGTTAGGGTCGTTATTAAACCTATCCCACTCTCTAGATACCCCTTAGCACGTCAAGGAATATTATTTGGGGGTCCAGCCATGGAGAAGAGTTTAGACACTAGGAGAAGATGAGGAACACACCCATTATCAAGAAATCACATTAGGATTCTCTTTTTAACCTGTTCCTTAAAACACTAGTGCTTAGGAAATCTATTGGAGGCAGAAGCAGTCAAGGGTAGCTTAGGGTTAGGGTTTGGGTTAGGGTACGGCTTAGGGTACGGGTTCGGGTACGGGTTCGGGTACGGGTTTGGGTATGGCATACGATATGGGTTAGGGTTAGGGTTAGGGTTAGTTTGAGGGTTAGGGCTCGGTGTAGGGTACGGGTTAGGATTAGGGTACGTGTTAGGGTTAGGGTAGGGGTTAGGGTTAGGGTACGCGTTAGGGTTAGGGTAGTTATTAAACCTATCCCACTCTCTAGATACCCCTTAGCACGTCAAGGAATATTATTTGGGTGTCCAGCCATGGAGAAGAGTTTAGACACTAGGAGAAGATAAGGAACACACCCATTATCAAGAAATCACATTAGGATTCTCTTTTTAACCTGTTCCTTAAAACACTAGTGCTTAGGAAATCTATTGGAGGCAGAAGCAGTCAAGGGTAGCTTAGGGTTAGGGTTAGGGTTAGGGTTAGGGTTAGGGTACGGCTTAGGGTACGGGTTCGGGTACGGGTTCGTGTATGGCGTAGGGTATGGGTTAGGGTTAGGGTTAGGGTTAGTTTGAAGTTTAGGGCTCGGTTTAGGTTACGGGTTAGGATTAGGGTTCGTGTTAGGGTTAGGGTAGGGGTTAGGGTTAGGGTACGCGTTAGGGTTAGGGTAGTTATTAAACCTATCCCACTCCCTAGATATCCCTTAGCACGTCAAGGAATATTATTTGGGGGTCGAGCCATGGGGAAGAATTTAGACAGTAGGAGAAGATGAGGAACGCACCCATTATCAAGAAATCACATTAGGATTCTCTTTTTAACCTGTTCCTTAAAACACTAGTGCTTAGGAAATCTTTTGGAGGCAGAAGCAGTCAAGGGTATCTTAGGGTTAGGGTTAGGGTTAGTGTTCGGGTTAGCTTTAGGGTTCGGCTTAGGGTACGGGTTCGGGTACGGGTTCGGGTACGGCGTAGGGTATGGGTTAGGGTTAGGGTTAGGGTTAGTTTGAGGGTTAGGGCTCGGTTTAGGGTACGGGTTAGGATTAGGGTACGTGTTAGGGTTAGGGTACGCGTTAGGGTTAGGGTAGTTATTAAACCTATCCCACTCTCTAGATACCCCTTAGCACGTCAAGGAATATTATTTGGGTGTCCAGCCATGGAGAAGAGTTTAGACACTAGGAGAAGATAAGGAACACACCCATTATCAAGAAATCACATTAGGATTCTCTTTTTAACCTGTTCCTTAAAACACTAGTGCTTAGGAAATCTATTGGAGGCAGAAGCAGTCAAGGGTAGCTTAGGGTTACGGTTAGGTTTAGGGTTAGGGTTAGGGTTAGGGTACGGCTTAGGGTACGGTTTCGGGTACGGGTTCGTGTACGGCGTAGGGTATGGGTTAGGGTTAGGGTTAGTTTGAAGGTTAGGGCTCGGTTTAGGGTACGGGTTAGGATTAGGTTACGTGTTAGGGTTAGGGTACGGGTTAGGGTTAGGGTACGCGTTAGGGTTAGGGTAGTTATTAAACCTATCCCACTCTCTAGATACCCCTTAGCACGTCAAGGAATATTATTTGGGGGTCCAGCCATGGAGAAGAGTTTAGACACTAGGAGAAGATAAGGAACACACCCATTATCAAGAAATCACATTAGGATTCTCTTTTTAACCTGTTCCTTAAAACACTAGTGCTTAGGAAATCTATTGGAGGCAGAAGCAGTCAAGGGTAGCTTAGGGGTAGGGTTAGGGTTAGGGTACGGCTTAGGGTACGGGTTCGGGTACGGGTTCGGGTACGGGTTCGGGTACGGCGTAGGGTATGGGTTAGGTTTAGGGTTAGGGTTAGTTTGAGGGTTAGGGCTCGGTTTAGGTTACGGGTTAGGATTAGGGTACGTGTTAGGGTTAGGGTAGGGGTTAGGGTTAGGGTACGCGTTAGGGTTAGGGTAGTTATTAAACCTATCCCACTCTCTAGATACCCTTTAGCACGTCAAGGAATATTATTTGGGGGTCCAGCCATGGAGAAGAGTTTAGACACTAGGAGAAGATAAGGAACACACCCATTATCAATAAATCACATTAGGATTCTCTTTTTAACCTGTTCCTTAAAACACTAGTGCTTAGGAAATCTATTGGAGGCAGAAGCAGTCAAGGGTAGCTTAGGGTTAGGGTTTGGGTTAGGGTACGGCTTAGGGTACGGGTTCGGGTACGGGTTCGGGTACGGGTTTGGGTATGGCGTACGATATGGGTTAGGGTTAGGGTTAGGGTTAGTTTGAGGGTTAGGGCTCGGTGTAGGGTACGGGTTAGGATTAGGGTACGTGTTAGGGTTAGGGTAGGGTTTAGGGTTAGGGTACCCGTTAGGGTTAGGGTAGTTATTAAACCTATCCCACTCCCTAGATACCCCTTAGCACGTCAAGGAATATTATTTGGGGGTCCAGCCATGGAGAAGAGTTTAGACAGTAGGAGAAGATAAGGAACACACCCATTATCCTGAAATCACATTAGGATTCTCTTTTTAACCTGTTCCTTAATACACTAGTGCTTAGGAAATCTATTGGAGGCAGAAGCAGTCAAGGGTAGCTTAGGGTTAGGGTTAGGTTTAGGTTTAGGGTTAGGGTTACGGTTAGGGTTAGGGTACGGCTTAGTGTACGGGTTCGGGTACGGGTTCGGGTATGGCGTAGGGTATGGGTTAGGGTTAGGGTTAGGGTTAGTTTGAGGTTTAGGGCTCGGTTTAGGTTACGGGTTAGGATTAGGGTACGTCTTAGGGTTAGGGTAGGGGTTACGGTTAGGGTACGCGTTAGGGTTAGGGTAGTTATTAAACCTATCCCACTCCCTAGATAGCCCTTAGCACGTCAAGGAATATTATTTGGGGGTCCAGCCATGGAGAAGAGTTTAGACACTAGGAGAAGATGAGGAACACACCCATTATCAAGAAATCACATTAGGATTCTCTTTTTAACCTGTTCCTTAAAACACTAGTGCTTAGGAAATCTATTGGAGGCAGAAGCAGTCAAGGGTAGCTTAGGTTTATTGTTAGGGTTAGGGTTAGGGTACGGCTTAGGGTACGGGTTCGGGTACGGGTTCGAGTACGGCGTAGGGTATGGGTTAGTGTTAGGGTTAGGGTAAGTTTGAAGGTTAGGGCTCGGTTTAGGGTACGGGTTAGGATTAGGGTACGTGTTAGGGTTAGGGTAGGGGTTAGGGTTAGGGTACGCGTTAGGGTTAGGGTAGTTATTAAACCTATCCCACTCCCTAGATACCCCTTAGCACGTCAAGGAATATTATTTGGGGGTCCAGCCATGGAGAAGAGTTTAGACAGTAGGAGAAGATAAGGAACACACCCATTATCAAGAAATCACATTAGGATTCTCTTTTTAACCTGTTCCTTAAAACACTAGTGCTTAGGAAATCTATTGGAGGCAGAAGCAGTCAAGGGTAGCTTAGGGTTAGGGTTAGGGTTAGGGTTTGGGTTAGGGTACGGCTTAGGGTACGGGTTCGGGTACGGGTTCGTGTACGGCGTAGGGTATGTGTTAGGGTTAGGGTTAGGGTTAGTTTGAAGGTTAGGGCTCGGTTTAGGGTACGGGTTAGGATTAGGGTTCGTGTTAGGGTTAGGGTAGGGGTTAGGGTTAGGGTACGCGTTAGGGTTAGGGTAGTTATTAAACCTATCCCACTCTCTAGATACCCCTTAGCACGTCAAGGAATATTATTTGGGGGTCCAGCCATGGAGAAGAGTTTAGACACTAGGAGAAGATAAGGAACACACCCATTATCAAGAAATCACATTAGGATTCTCTTTTTAACCTGTTCCTTAAAACACTAGTGCTTAGGAAATCTATTGGAGGCAGAAGCAGTCAAGGGTAGCTTAGGGTTAGGGTTAGGGTTAGGGCTAGGGTTAGGACACGGCTTAGGGTACGGGTTCGGGTACGGGTTAGTGTACGGCGTAGGGTATGGGTTTGGGTTAGGTTTAGGGTTAGTTTGAAGGTTAGGGCTCGGTTTAGGGTACGGGTTAGGATTAGGGTTCGTGTTAGTGTTAGGGTAGGGGTTAGGGTTAGGGTACGCGTTAGGGTTAGGGTAGTTATTAAACCTATCCCACTCTCTAGATACCCCTTAGCACGTCAAGGAATATTATTTGGGGGTCCAGCCATGGAGAAGAGTTTAGACACTATGAGAAGATAAGGAACACACCCATTATCCTGAAATCACATTAGGATTCTCTTTTTAACCTGTTCCTTAATACACTAGTGCTTAGGAAATCTATTGGAGGCAGAAGCAGTCAAGGGTAGCTTAGAGTTAGGGTTACGGTTAGGGTTAGGGTTAGGGTATGGCTTAGGGTACGGGTTCGGGTACGGCGTAGGGTATGGGTTAGGGTTAGTTTGAGGGTTAGGGCTCGGTTTAGGGTACGGGTTAGGATTAGGGTACGTGTTAGGGTTAGGGTAGTGGTTAGAGTTAGGGTACGCGTTAGGGTTAGGGTAGTTATTAAACCTATCCCACTCTCTAGATACCCCTTAGCACGTCAAGGAATATTATTTGGGGGTCCAGCCATGGAGAAGAGTTTAGACACTAGGAGAAGGTAAGGAACACACCCATTATCAAGAAATCACATTAGGATTCTCTTTTTAACCTGTTCCTTAAAACACTAGTGCTTAGGAAATCTATTGGAGGCAGAAGCAGTCAAGGGCAGCTTAGGGTTAGGGTTAGGGTTAGGGTAAGGCTTAGGGTACGGGTTCGGGTACGGGTTCAGGTACGGTTTCGTGTACGGCGTAGGGTATGGGTTAGGGTTAGGGTTAGGGTTAGTTTGAAGGTTAGGGCTCGGTTTAGGGTACGGGTTAGGATTAGGGTTCGTGTTAGGGTTAGGGTAGGGGTTAGGGTTAGGGTACGCGTTAGGGTTAGGGTAGTTATTAAACCTATCCCACTCTCTAGATACCCCTTAGCACGTCAAGGAATATTATTTGGGGGTCCAGGCATGGAGAAGAGTTTAGACACTAGGAAAAGATAAGGAACACACCCATTATCAAGAAATCACATTAGGATTCTCTTTTTAACCTGTTCCTTAAAACACTAGTGCTTAGGAAATCTATTGGAGGCAGAAGCAGACAAGGGTAGCTTAGGGTTAGGTTTAGGGTTAGGGCTAGGGTTAGGACACGGCTTAGGGTACGGGTTCGGGTACGGGTTCGTGTACGGCGTAGGGTATGGGTTTGGGTTAGGGTTAGGGTTAGTTTGAAGGTTAGGGCTCGGTTTAGGGTACGGGTTAGGATTAGGGTTCGTGTTAGGGTTAGGGTAGGGGTTAGGGTTAGGGTACCCGTTAGGGTTAGGGTAGTTATTAAACCTATCCCACTCCCTAGATACCCCTTAGCACGTCAAGGAATATTATTTGGGTGTCCAGCCATGGAGAAGAGTTTAGACAGTAGGAGAAGATAAGGAACACACCCATTATCAAGAAATCACATTAGGATTCTCTTTTTAACCTGTTCCTTAAAACACTAGTGCTTAGGAAATCTATTGGAGGCAGAAGCAGTCAAGGGTAGCTTAGGGTTAGGGTTAGGGTTAGGGTTAGGGTTAGGGTACGGCTTAGGGTACGGGTTCGGGTACGGGTTCGTGTACGGCGTAGGGTATGGGTTAGTGTTAGGGTTAGGGTTAGTTTGAAGGTTTGGTCTCGGTTTAGGGTACGGGTTAGGATTAGGGTTCGTGTTAGGGTTAGGGTAGGGGTTAGGGTTAGGGTACGCGTTAGGGTTAGGGTAGTTATTAAACCTATCCCACTCTCTAGATACCCCTTAGCACGTCAAGGAATATTATTTGGGGGTCCAGCCATGGAGAAGAGTTTAGACACTATGAGAAGATAAGGAACACACCCATTATCCTGAAATCACATTAGGATTCTCTTTTTAACCTGTTCCTTAATACACTAGTGCTTAGGAAATCTATTGGAGGCAGAAGCAGTCAAGGGTAGCTTAGAGTTAGGGTTACGGTTAGGGTTAGGGTTAGGGTATGGCTTAGGGTACGGGTACGGGTACGGGTTCGGGTACGGCGTAGGGTATGGGTTAGGGTTAGGGTTAGGGTTAGTTTGAGGGTTAGGGCTCGGTTTAGGGTACGGGTTAGGATTAAGGTACGTGTTAGTGTTAGGGTAGGGGTTAGGGTTAGGGTACGCGTTAGGGTTAGGGTAGTTATTAAACCTATCCCACTCTCTAGATACCCCTTAGCACGTCAAGGAATATTATTTGGGGGTCCAGCCATGGAGAAGAGTTTAGACACTAGGAGAAGGTAAGGAACACACCCATTATCAAGAAATCACATTAGGATTCTCTTTTTAACCTGTTCCTTAAAACACTAGTGCTTAGGAAATCTATTGGAGGCAGAAGCAGTCAAGGGTAGCTTAGGGTTAGGGTTAGGGTTAGGGTACGGCTTAGGGTACGGGTTCGGGTACGGGTTCAGTTACGGGTTCGTGTACGGCGTAGGGTATGGGTTAGGGTTAGGGTTAGGGTTAGTTTGAAGGTTAGGGCTCGGTTTAGGGTACGGGTTAGGATTAGGGTTCGTGTTAGGGTTAGGGTAGGGGTTAGGGTTAGGGTACGCGTTAGGGTTAGGGTAGTTATTAAACCTATCCCACTCCCTAGATACCCCTTAGCACGTCAAGGAATATTATTTGGGGGTCCAGCCATGGAGAAGAGTTTAGACAGTAGGAGAATATAAGGAACACACCCATTATCAAGAAATCACATTAGGATTCTCTTTTTAACCTGTTCCTTAAAACACTAGTGCTTAGGAAATCTATTGGAGGCAGAAGCAGTCAAGGGTAGCTTAGGGTTAGGGTTAGGGTTAGGATTAGGGTTAGGGTACGGCTTAGGGTACGGGTTCGGTTACGGGTTCGTGTACGTCGTAGGGTATGGGTTAGGGTTAGGGTTAGGGTTAGTTTGAAGGTTAGGGCTCGGTTTAGGGTACGGGTTAGTATTAGGATTCTTGTTAGGGTTAGGGTAGGGGTTAGGGTTAGGGTACGCGTTAGGGTTAGGGTAGTTATTAAACCTATCCCACTCTCTAGATACCCCTTAGCACGTCAAGGAATATTATTTGGGGGTCCAGCCATGGAGAAGAGTTTAGACACTATGAGAAGATAAGGAACACACCCATTATCAAGAAATCACATTAGGATTCTCTTTTTAACCTGTTCCTTAAAACACTAGTGCTTAGGAAATCTATTGGAGGCAGAAGCAGTCAAGGGTAGCTTAGGGTTAGGGTTAGGGTTAGTGTTAGGGTACGGGTTAGGTTACGGGTTTGGGTACGGCGTAGGGTATGGGTTAGGGTTAGGGTTATGGTTAGTTTGAGGGTTAGGGCTCGGTTTAGGGTACGGGTTAGGATTAGGGTACGTGTTAGGGTTAGGGTAGGGGTTAGGGTTAGGGTACGCGTTAGGGTTAGGGTAGTTATTAAACCTATCCCACTCTCTAGATTCCCCTTAGCACGTCAAGGAATATTATTTGGGTGTCCAGCCATGGAGAAGAGTTTAGACACTAGGAGAAGATAAGGAACACACCCATTATCAAGAAATCACATTAGGATTCTCTTTTTAACCTGTTCCTTAAAACACTAGTGCTTAGGAAATCTATTGGAGGCAGAAGCAGTCAATGGTAGCTTAGGGTTAGGGTTAGGGTTAGGGTTAGGTTTAGGGTACGGCTTAGGGTACGGGTTCGGGTACGGGTTCGTGTACGGTATAGGGTAGGGGTTAGGTTTAGGGTTAGGGTTAGTTTGAAGGTTAGGGCTCGGTTTAGGGTACGGGTTAGGATTAGGGTTCGTGTTAGGGTTAGGGTAGGGTTTAGGGTTAGGGTACGCGTTAGGGTTAGGGTAGTTATTAAACCTATCCCACTCTCTAGATACCCCTTAGCACGTCAAGGAATATTATTTGGGGGTCCAGCCATGGAGAACAGTTTAGACACTAGGAGAAGATAAGGAACACACCCATTATCAAGAAATCACATTAGGATTCTCTTTTTAACCTGTTCCTTAAAACACTAGTGCTTAGGAAATCTATTGGAGGCAGAAGCAGTCAAGGGTAGCTTAGGGTTAGGGTTAGGGTTAGGGTTAGGGTACGGCTTAGGGTACGGGTTCGGGTACGGGTTCGGGTACGGCGTAGGGTATGGGTTAGGTTTAGTGTTAGGGTTAGTTTGAGGGTTAGGGCTCGGTTTGGGGTACGGGTTAGGATTAGTGTACGTGTTAGGGTTAGGGTAGAGGTTAGGGTTAGGGTACGCGTTAGGGTTAAGGTAGTTATTAAACCTATCCCACTCTCTAGATACCCCTTAACACGTCAAGGAATATTATTTGGGGGTCCAGCCATGGAGAAGAGTTTAGACACTAGGAGAAGATAAGGAACACACCCATTATCAAGAAATCACATTAGGATTCTCTTTTTAACCTGTTCCTTAAAACACTAGTGCTTAGGAAATCTATTGGAGGCAGAAGCACTCAAGGGTAGCTTAGGGTTAGGGTTAGGGTTAGGGTTAGGGTTAGTGTTAGGGTACGGGTTCGGGTACGGGTTCGGGTACGGCGTAGGGTATGGGTTAGGGTTAGGGTTAGGGTTAGTTTGAGGGTTAGGGCTCGGTTTAGGGTACGGGTTAGGATTAGGGTACGTGTTAGGGTTAGGGTAGGGGTTTGGGTTAGGGTACTCGTTAGGGTTAGGGTAGTTATTAAACCTATCCCACTCTCTAGATACCCCTTAGCACGTCAAGGAATATTATTTGGGTGTCCAGCCATGGAGAAGAGTTTAGACACTAGGAGAAGATAAGGAACACACCCATTATCAAGAAATCACATTACGATTCTCTTTTTAACCTGTTCCTTAAAACACTAGTGCTTAGGAAATCTATTGGAGGCAGAAGCAGTCAAGGGTAGCTTAGGGTTAGGGTTAGGGTTAGGGTTAGGGTACGGGTTAGGTTACGGGTTTGGGTACGGCGTAGGGTATGGGTTAGGGTTAGGGTTAGGGTTAGTTTGAGGGTTAGGGCTCGGTTTAGGGTACGGGTTAGGATTAGGGTACGTGTTAGGGTTAGGGTACGGGTTAGGGTTAGGGTACGCGTTAGGGTTAGGGTAGTTATTAAACCTATCCCACTCTCTAGATACCCCTTAGCACGTCAAGGAATATTATTTGGGTGTCCTGCCATGGAGAAGAGTTTAGACACTAGGAGAAGATAAGGAACACACCCATTATCAAGAAATCACATTAGGATTCTCTTTTTAACCTGTTCCTTAAAACACTAGTGCTTAGGAAATCTATTGGAGGCAGAAGCAGTCAATGGTAGCTTAGGGTTAGGGTTAGCATTAGGGTTAGGTTTAGGGTACGGCTTAGGGTACGGGTTCGGGTACGGGTTCAGTTACGGCATAGGGTAGGGTTTAGGTTTAGGGTTAGGTTTAGTTTGAAGGTTAGGGCTCGGTTTAGGGTACGGGTTAGGATTAGTGTTCGTGTTAGGGTTAGGGTAGGGTTTAGGGTTAGGGTACGCGTTAGGGTTAGGGTAGTTATTAAACCTATCCCACTCTCTAGATACCCCTTAGCACATCAAGGAATATTATTTGGGGGTCCAGCCATGGAGAACAGTTTAGACACTAGGAGAAGATAAGGAACACACCCATTATCCTGAAATCACATTAGGATTCTCTTTTTAAACTGTTCCTTAATACACTAGTGCTTAGGAAATCTATTGGAGGCAGAAGCAGTCAAGGGTAGCTTAGAGTTAGGGTTTGGGTTAGGGTTAGGGTTAGGGTACGGCTTAGGGTACGGGTTCAGGTACGGGTTCGGGTACGGCGTAGGGTATGGGTTAGGTTTAGGGTTAGGGTTAGCTTGAGGGTTAGGGCTCGGTTTAGGGTACGGGTTAGGATTAGTGTACGTGTTAGGGTTAGGGTAGAGGTTAGGGTTAGGGTACGCGTTAGGGTTAAGGTAGTTATTAAACCTATCCCACTCTCTAGATACCCCTTAGCACGTCAAGGAATATTATTTGGGGGTCCAGCCATGGAGAAGAGTTTAGACACTAGGAGAAGATAAGGAACACACCCATTATCCTGAAATCACATTAGGATTCTCTTTTTAACCTGTTCCTTAATACACTAGTGCTTAGGAAATCTATTGGAGGCAGAAGCAGTCAAGGGTAGCTTAGGGTTAGGTTTAGGGTTAGGGTTAGGGTACGGCTTAGGGTACGGGTTCGGGTACGGGTTCGGGTACGGCGTAGGGTATGGGTTAGGTTTAGGGTTAGGGTTAGTTTGAGGGTTAGGGCTCGGTTTAGGGTACGGGTTAGGATTAGTGTACGTGTTAGGGTTAGGGTAGAGGTTAGGGTTAGGGTACGCGTTAGGGTTAGGGTAGTTATTAAACCTATCCCACTCTCTAGATACCCCTTAGCACGTCAAGGAATATTATTTGGGGGTCCAGCCATGGAGAAGAGTTTAGACACTAGGAGAAGATAAGGAACACACCCATTATCAAGAAATCACATTAGGATTCTCTTTTTAACCTGTTCCTTAAAACACTAGTGCTTAGGAAATCTATTGGAGGCAGAAGCAGTCAAGGGTAGCTTAGGGTTAGGGTTAGGGTTAGTTTTAGGGTACGGGTTAGGTTACGGGTTCGGGTACGGCGTAGGGTATGGGTTAGGGTTAGGATTAGGGTTAGTTTGAGGGTTAGGGCTCGGTTTAGGGTACGGGTTAGGATTAGGGTACGTGTTAGGGTTAGGGTAGGGGTTAGGGTTAGGGTACGCGTTAGGGTTAGGGTAGTTATTAAACCTATCCCACTCTCTAGATACCCCTTAGCACGTCAAGGAATATTATTTGGGTGTCCAGCCATGGAGAAGAGTTTAAACACTAGGAGAAGATAAGGAACACACCCATTATCAAGAAATCACATTAGGATTCTCTTTTTAACCTGTTCCTTAAAACACTAGTGCTTAGGAAATCTATTGGAGGCAGAAGCAGTCAAGGGTAGCTTAGGGTTAGGTTTAGGGTTAGTGTTAGGGTACGGGTTAGGTTACGGGTTCGGGTACGGCGTAGGGAATGGGTTAGGGTTAGGGTTAGTTTGAGGGTTAGGGCTCGGTTTAGGGTACGGGTTAGGATTAGGGTACGTGTTAGGGTTAGGGTAGGGGTTAGGGTTAGGGTACGCGTTAGGGTTAGGGTAGTTATTAAACCTATCCCACTCTCTAGATACCCCTTAGCACGTCAAGGAATATTATTTGGGTGTCCAGCCATGGAGAAGAGTTTAGACACTAGGAGAAGATAAGGAACACACCCATTATCAAGAAATCACATTAGGATTCTCTTTTTAACCTGTTCCTTAAAACACTAGTGCTTAGGAAATCTATTGGAGGCAGAAGCAGTCAATGGTAGCTTAGGGTTAGGTTAGGGTTAGGGTTAGGTTTAGGGTACGGCTTAGGGTACGGGTTCGGGTACGGGTTCGTGTACGGCATAGGGTAGGGGTTAGGTTTAGGGTTAGGGTTAGTTTGAAGGTTAGGGCTCGGTTTAGGGTACGGGTTAGTATTAGGGTTCGTGTTAGGTTTAGGGTAGGGTTTAGGGTTAGGGTACGCGTTAGGGTTAGGGTAGTTATTAAACCTATCCCACTCTCTAGATACCCCTTAGCACGTCAAGGAATATTATTTGGGGGTCCAGCCATGGAGAAGAGTTTAGACACTAGGAGAAGATAAGGAACACACCCATTATCAAGAAATCACATTAGGATTCTCTTTTTAACCTGTTCCTTAATACACTAGTGTTTAGGAAATCTATTGGAGGCAGAAGCAGTCAAGGGTAGCTTAGGGTTAGGCTTAGGGTTAGGGTACTTCTTAGGGTACGGGTTCGGGTACGGGTTCGGGTACGGCGTAGGGTATGGGTTAGGTTTAGGGGTAGGGTTAGTTTGAGGGTTAGGGCTCGGTTTAGGTTACGGGTTAGGATTACTGTACGTTTTAGGGTTAGGGTAGAGGTTAGGGTTAGGGTACGCGTTAGGGTTAGGGTAGTTATTAAACCTATCCCACTCTCTAGATACCCCTTAGCACGTCAAGGAATATTATTTGGGGGTCCAGCCATGGAGAAGAGTTTAGACACTAGGAGAAGATAAGGAACACACCCTTTATCCTGAAATCACATTAGGATTCTCTTTTTAACCTGTTCCTTAATACACTAGTGCTTAGGAAATCTATTGGAGGCAGAAGCAGTCAAGGGTAGCTTAGGGTTAGGTTTAGGGTTAGGGTTAGGGTTAGGGTTAGCTTTAGGGTACCGCTTAGGGTACGGGTTCGGGTACAGCGTAGGGTATGGGTTAGGGTTAGGGTTAGGGTTAATTTGAGGGTTAGGTCTCGGTTTAGGGTACGGGTTAGGATTAGTGTACGTGTTAGGGTTAGGGTAGAGGTTAGGGTTAGGGTACGCCTTAGGGTTAGGGTAGTTATTAAACCTATCCCACTCTCTAGATACCCCTTAGCACGTCAAGGAATATTATTTGGGGGTCCAGCCATGGAGAAGAGTTTAGACACTAGGAGAAGAAAAGGAACACACCCATTATCAAGAAATCACATTAGGATTCTCTTTTTAACCTGTTCCTTAAAACACTAGTGCTTAGGAAATCTATTGGAGGCAGAAGCAGTCAAGGGTAGCTTAGGGTTAGGGTTAGGGTTAGTGTTAGGGTACGGGTTAGGTTACGGGTTCGGGTACGGCGTAGGGTATGGGTTAGGTTTAGGGTTAGGGTTAGTTTGAGGGTTAGGGCTCGGTTTAGGGTACGGGTTAGGATTAGGGTACGTGTTAGGGTTAGGGTAGGGGTTAGGGTTAGGGTACGCGTTAGGGTTAGGGTAGTTATTAAACCTATCCCACTCTCTAGATACCCCTTAGCACGTCAAGGAATATTATTTGGGTGTCCAGCCATGGAGAAGAATTTAGACACTAGGAGAAGATAAGGAACACACCCATTATCAAGAAATCACATTAGGATTCTCTTTTTAACCTGTTCCTTAAAACACTAGTGCTTAGGAAATCTATTGGAGGCAGAAGCAGTCAAGGGAAGCTTAGGGTTAGGGTTAGGGTTAGGTTTAGGGTACGGCTTAGGGAACGGGTTCGGGTACGGGTTCGTGTACGGCGTAGGGTATGGGTTAGGGTTAGGGTTATGGTTAGTTTGAAGGGTAGGGCTCGGTTTAGGGTACGGGTTAGGATTAGGGTTCGTGTTAGGGTTAGGGTAGGGGTTAGGGTTAGGGTACGCGTTAGGGTTAGGGTAGTTATTAAACCTTTCCCACTCTCTAGATTCCCCTTAGCACGTCAAGGAATATCATTTGGGGGTCCAGCCATGGAGAAGAGTTTAGACACTAGGAGAAGATAAGGAACACACCCATTATCCTGAAATCACATTAGGATTCTCTTTTAAACCTGTTCCTTAATACACTAGTGCTTAGGAAATCTATTGGAGGCAGAAGCAGTCAAGGGTAGCTTAGGGTTAGGGTTAGGGTTAGGGTTAGGGTTAGGGTACGGCTTAGGGTACGGGTTCGGGTACGGGTTCGGGTACGGCGTAGGGTATGGGTTAGATTTAGTGTTAGGGTTAGTTTGAGGGTTAGGGCTCGGTTTAGGGTACGGGTTAGGATTAGTGTACGTGTTAGGGTTAGGGTAGAGGTTAGGGTTAGGGTAGGCGTTAGGGTTAAGGTAGTTATTAAACCTATCCCACTCTCTAGATACCCCTTAGCACGTCAAGGAATATTATTTGGGGGTCCAGCGATGGAGAAGAGTTTAGACACTAGGAGAAGATAAGGAACACACCCATTATCAAGAAATCACATTAGGATTCTCTTTTTAACCTGTTCCTTAAAACACTAGTCCTTAGGAAATGTATTGGAGGCAGAAGCAGTCAAGGGTAGCTTAGGGTTAGGGTTAGGGTTAGGGTTAGGTTTAGGGTACGGCTTAGGGTACGGGTTCGGGTACGGGTTCGTGTACGGCGTAGGGTATGGGTTAGGGTTAGGGTTAGGGTTAGTTTGAAGGTTAGGGCTCGTTTTAGGGTACGGGTTAGGATTAGGGTTCGTGTTAGGGTTAGGGTAGGGGTTAGGGTTAGGGAACGCGTTAGGGTTAGGGTAGTTATTAAACCTATCCCACTCTCTAGATACCCCTTAGCACGTCAAGGAATATTATTTGGGGGTCCAGCCATGGAGAAGAGTTTAGACACTAGGAGAAGATAAGGAACACACCCATTATCAAGAAATCACATTAGGATTCTCTTTTTAACCTGTTCCTTAAAACACTAGTGCTTAGGAAATCTATTGGAGGCAGAAGCAGTCAAGGGTAGCTTAGGGTTAGGGTTAGGGTTAGGGTTAGGTTTAGGGTACGGCTTAGGGTACGGGTTCGGGTACGGGTTCAGGTACGGCATAGGGTAGGGGTTAGGTTTAGGGTTAGGTTTAGTTTGAAGGTTAGGGCTCGGTTTAGGGTACGGGTTAGGATTAGGGTTCGTGTTAGGTTTAGGGTAGGGTTTAGGGTTAGGGTACGCGTTAGGGTTAGGGTAGTTATTAAACCTATCCCACTCTCTAGATACCCCTTAGCACATCAAGGAATATTATTTGGGGGTCCAGCCATGGAGAACAGTTTAGACACTAGGAGAAGATAAGGAACACACCCATTATTCTGAAATCACATTAGGATTCTCTTTTTAACCTGTTCTTTAATACACTAGTGCTTAGGAAATCTATTGGAGGCAGAAGCAGTCAAGGGTAGCTTAGGGTTAGGGTTTGGGTTAGGGTTAGGGTTAGGGTACGGCTTAGGGTACGGGTTCGGGTACGGGTTCGGGTACGGCGTAGGGTATGGGTTAGGTTTAGGGTTAGGGTTAGCTTGAGGGTTAGGGCTCGGTTTAGGGTACGGGTTAGGATTAGTGTACGTGTTAGGGTTAGGGTAGAGGTTAGGGTTAGGGTACGCGTTAGGGTTAAGGTAGTTATTAAACCTATCCCACTCTCTAGATACCCCTTAGCACGTCAAGGAATATTATTTGGGTGTCCAGCCATGGAGAAGAGTTTAGACACTAGGAGAAGATAAGGAACACACCCATTATCCTGAAATCACATTAGGATTCTCTTTTTAACCTGTTCCTTAATACACTAGTGCTTAGGAAATCTATTGGAGGCAGAAGCAGTCAAGGGTAGCTTAGGGTTAGGGTTAGCGTTAGGGTTAGGGTACGGCTTAGGATACGGGTTCGGGTACGGGTTCGGGTACGGCGTAGGGTATTGGTTAGGTTTAGGGTTAGGGTTAGTTTGAGGGTTAGGGCTCGGTTTAGGGTACGGGTTAGGATTAGTGTACGTGTTAGGGTTAGGGTAGAGGTTAGGGTTAGGGTACGCGTTAGGGTTAGGGTAGTTATTAAACCTATCCCACTCTCTAGATACCCCTTAGCACGTCAAGGAATATTATTTGGGGGTCCAGCCATGGAGAAGAGTTTAGACACTAGGAGAAGATAAGGAACACACCCATTATCAAGAAATCACATTAGGATTCTCTTTTTAACCTGTTCCTTAAAACACTAGTGCTTAGGAAATCTATTGGAGGCAGAAGCAGTCAAGGGTATCTTAGGGTTAGGGTTAGGGTTAGTTTTAGGGTACGGGTTAGGTTACGGGTTCGGGTACGGCGTAGGGTATGGGTTAGGGTTAGGATTAGGGTTAGTTTGAGGGTTAGGGCTCGGTTTAGGGTACGGGTTAGGATTAGGGTACGTGTTAGGGTTAGGGTAGGGGTTAGGGTTAGGGTACGCGTTAGGGTTAGGGTAGTTATTAAACCTATCCCACTCTCTAGATACCCCTTAGCACGTCAAGGAATATTATTTGGGGGTCCAGCCATGGAGAAGAGTTTAAACACTAGGAGAAGATAAGGAACACACCCATTATCAAGAAATCACATTAGGATTCTCTTTTTAACCTGTTCCTTAAAACACTAGTGCTTAGGAAATCTATTAGAGGCAAAAGCAGTCAAGGGTAGCTTAGGGTTAGGGTTAGGGTTAGTGTTAGGGTACGGGTTAGGTTACGGGTTCGGGTACGGCGTAGGGTATGGGTTAGGGTTAGGATTAGGGTTAGTTTGAGGGTTAGGGCTCGGTTTAGGGTACGGGTTAGGATTAGGGTACGTGTTAGGGTTAGGGTAGGGGTTAGGGTTAGGGTACGCGTTAGGGTTAGGGTAGTTATTAAACCTATCCCACTCTCTAGATACCCCTTAGCACGTCAAGGAATATTATTTGGGTGTCCAGCCATGGAGAAGAGTTTAGACACTAGGAGAAGATAAGGAACACACCCATTATCAAGAAATCACATTAGGATTCTCTTTTTAACCTGTTCCTTAAAACACTAGTGCTTAGGAAATCTATTGGAGGCAGAAGCAGTCAATGGTAGCTTAGGGTTAGGTTAGGGTTAGGGTTAGGTTTAGGGTACGGCTTAGGGTACGGGTTCGGGTACGGGTTCGTGTACGGCATAGGGTAGGGGTTAGGTTTAGGGTTAGGGTTAGTTTGAAGGTTAGGGCTCGGTTTAGGGTACGGGTTAGTATTAGGGTTCGTGTTAGGTTTAGGGTAGTGTTTAGGGTTAGGGTACGCGTTAGGGTTAGGGTAGTTATTAAACCTATCCCACTCTCTAGATACCCCTTAGCACGTCAAGGAATATTATTTGGGGGTCCAGCCATGGAGAACAGTTTAGACACTAGGAGAAGATAAGGAACACACCCATTATCCTGAAATCACATTAGGATTCTCTTTTTAACCTGTTCCTTAATACACTAGTGCTTAGGAAATCTATTGGAGGCAGAAGCAGTCAAGGGTAGCTTAGGGTTAGGCTTAGGGTTAGGGTACTTCTTAGGGTACGGTTTCGGGTACGGGTTCGGTTACGGCGTAGGGTATGGGTTAGGTTTAGGGGTAGGGTTAGTTTGAGGGTTAGGGCTCGGTTTAGGGTACGGGTTAGGATTAGTGTACGTTTTAGGGTTAGGGTAGAGGTTAGGGTTAGGGTACGCGTTAGGTTTAGGGTAGTTATTAAACCTATCCCACTCTCTAGATACCCCTTAGCACGTCAAGGAATATTATTTGGGGGTCCAGCCATGGAGAAGAGTTTAGACACTAGGAGAAGATAAGGAACACACCCTTTATCCTGAAATCACATTAGGATTCTCTTTTTAACCTGTTCCTTAATACACTAGTGCTTAGGAAATCTATTGGAGGCAGAAGCAGTCAAGGGTAGCTTAGGGTTAGGGTTAGGGTTAGGTTTAGGGTTAGGGTTAGCTTTAGGGTACCGCTTAGGGTACGGGTTCGGGTACGGCGTAGGGTATGGGTTAGGGTTAGGGTTAGGGTTAATTTGAGGGTTAGGGCTCGGTTTAGGGTACGGGTTAGGATTAGTGTACGTGTTAGGGTTAGGGTAGAGGTTAGGGTTAGGGTACGCCTTAGGGTTAGGGTAGTTATTAAACCTATCCCACTCTCTAGATACCCCTTAGCACGTCAAGGAATATTATTTGGGGGTCCAGCCATGGAGAAGAGTTTAGACACTAGGAGAAGAAAAGGAACACACCCATTATCAAGAAATCACATTAGGATTCTCTTTTTAACCTGTTCCTTAAAACACTAGTGCTTAGGAAATCTATTGGAGGCAGAAGCAGTCATGGGTAGCTTAGGGTTAGGGTTAGGGTTAGGGTTAGGGTACGGCTTAGGGTACGGGTTCGGGTACGGGTTCGAGTACGGCGTAGGGTATGGGTTAGTGTTAGGGTTAGGGTAAGTTTGAAGGTTAGGGCTCGGTTTAGGGTACGGGTTAGGATTAGGGTACGTGTTAGGGTTAGGGTAGGGGTTAGGGTTAGGGTACGCGTTAGGGTTAGGGTAGTTATTAAACCTATCCCACTCTCTAGATACCACTTAGCACGTCAAGGAATATTATTTGGGGGTCCAGCCATGGAGAAGAGTTTAGACACTAGGAGAAGATAAGGAACACACCCATTATCAAGAAATCACATTAGGATTCTCTTTTTAACCTGTTCCTTAAAACACTAGTGCTTAGGAAATCTATTGGAGGCAGAAGCAGTCAAGGGTAGCTTAGGGTTAGGGTTAGGGTTAGGGTACGGCTTAGGGTACGGGTTCGGGTACGGGTTCGGGTACGGGTTTGGGTATGGCGTAGGATATGGGTTAGGGTTAGGGTTAGGGTTAGTTTGAGGGTAAGGGCTCGGTTTAGGGTACGGGTTAGGATTAGGGCACGTGTTAGGGTTAGGGTAGGGTTTAGGGTTAGGGTACGCGTTAGGGTTAGGGTAGTTATTAAACCTATCCCACTCTCTAGATACCCCTTAGCACGTCAAGGAATATTATTTGGGTGTCCAGCCATGGAGAAAAGTTTAGACACTAGGAGAAGATAAGGAACACACCCATTATCAAGAAATCACATTAGGATTCTCTTTTTAACCTGTTCCTTAAAACACTAGTGCTTAGGAAATCTATTGGAGGCAGAAGCAGTCAAGGGTAGCTTAGGGTTAGGGTTAGGGTTAGGGTTAGGGTTAGGGTACGGCTTAGGGTACGGGTTTGGGTACGGGTTCATGTACGGCGTAGGGTATGGGTTAGGGTTAGGGTTAGTGTTAGTTTGAAGGTTAGGGCTCGGTTTAGGGTACGGGTTAGGATTAGGGTTCGTGTTAGGGTTAGGGTAGGGGTTAGGGTTAGGGTACGCGTTAGGGTTAGGGTAGTTATTAAACCTATCCCACTCTCTAGATACCCCTTAGCACGTCAAGGAATATTATTTGGGGGTCCAGGCATGGAGAAGAGTTTAGACACTAGGAGAAGATAAGGAACACACCCATTATCAAGAAATCACATTAGGATTCTCTTTTTAACCTGTTCCTTAAAACACTAGTGCTTAGGAAATCTATTGGAGGCAGAAGCAGTCAAGGGTAGCTTAGGGTTAGGTTTAGGGTTAGGACACGGCTTAGGGTACGGGTTCGGGTACGGGTTCGTGTACGGCGTAGGGTATGGGTTTGGGTTAGGGTTAGGGTTAGTTTGAAGGTTAGGGCTCGGTTTAGGGTACGGGTTAGGATTAGGGTTCGTGTTAGGGTTAGGGTAGGGGTTAGGGTTAGGGTACGCGTTAGGGTTAGGGTAGTTATTAAACCTATCCCACTCTCTAGATACCCCTTAGCACGTCAAGGAATATTATTTGGGTGTCCAGCCATGGAGAAGAGTTTAGACAGTAGGAGAAGATAAGGAACACACCCATTATCAAGAAATCACATTAGGATTCTCTTTTTAACCTGTTCCTTAAAACACTAGTGCTTAGGAAATCTATTGGAGGCAGAAGCAGTCAAGGGTAGCTTAGGGTTAGGGTTAGGGTTAGGGTTAGGGTTAGGGTACGGCTTAGGGTACGGGTTCGGGTACGGGTTCGTGTACGGCGTAGGGTATGGGTTAGTGTTAGGGTTACGGTTAGTTTGAAGGTTTGGTCTCGGTTTAGGGTACGGGTTAGGATTAGGGTTCGTGTTAGGGTTAGGGTAGGGGTTAGGGTTAGGGTACGCGTTAGGGTTAGGGTAGGTATTAAACCTATCCCACTCTCTAGATACCCCTTAGCACGTCAAGGAATATTATTTGGGGGTCCAGCCATGGAGAAGAGTTTAGACACTATGAGAAGATAAGGAACACACCCATTATCCTGAAATCACATTAGGATTCTCTTTTTAACCTGTTCCTTAATACACTAGTGCTTAGGAAATCTATTGGAGGCAGAAGCAGTCAAGGGTAGCTTAGAGTTAGGGTTACGGTTAGGGTTAGGGTTAGGGTATGGCTTAGGGTACGGGTTCGGGTACGGGTTCGGGTACGGCGTAGGGTATGGGTTAGGGTTAGGGATAGGGTTAGTTTGAGGGTTAGGGCTCGGTTTAGGGTACGGGTTAGGATTAAGGTACGTGTTAGGGTTAGGGTAGGGGTTAGGGTTAGGGTACGCGTTAGGGTTAGGGTAGTTATTAAACCTATCCCACTCTCTAGATACCCCTTAGCACGTCAAGGAATATTATTTGGGGGTCCAGCCATGGAGAAGAGTTTAGACACTAGGAGAAGGTAAGGAACACACCCATTATCAAGAAATCACATTAGGATTCTCTTTTTAACCTGTTCCTTAAAACACTAGTGCTTAGGAAATCTATTGGAGGCAGAAGCAGTCAAGGGTAGCTTAGGTTTAGGGTTAGGGTTAGGGTTAGGGTTAGGGTACGGCTTAGGGTACGGGTTCGGGTACGGGTTCGTGTACGGCGTAGGGTATGGGTTAGGGTTAGGGTTAGGGTTAGTTTGAGTGTTAGCGCTCGGTTTAGGTTACGGGTTAGGATTAGGTTACGTGTTAGGGTTAGGGTAGGGGTTAGGGTTAGGGTACGCGTTAGGGTTAGGGTAGTTATTAAACCTATCCCACTCTCTAGATACCCCTTAGCACGTCAAGGAATATTATTTGGGCGTCCAGCCATGGAGAAGAGTTTAGACACTAGGAGAAGATAAGGTACACACCCATTATCAAGAAATCACATTAGGATTCTCTTTTTAACCTGTTCCTTAAAACACTAGTGCTTAGGAAATCTATTGGAGGCAGAAGCAGTCAAGGGTAGCTTAGGGTTAGTGTTAGGGTTAGGGTACGGCTTAGGGTACGGGTTCGGGTACGGGTTTGGGTATGGCGTAGGATATGGGTTAGGGTTAGGGTTAGGGTTAGTTTGAGGGTAAGGGCTCGGTTTAGGGTACGGGTTAGGATTAGGGTACGTGTTAGGGTTAGGGTAGGGTTTAGGGTTAGGGTACGCGTTAGGGTTAGGGTAGTTATTAAACCTATCCCACTCTCTAGATACCCCTTAGCACGTCAAGGAATATTATTTGGGCGTCCAGCCATGGAGAAAAGTTTAGACACTAGGAGAAGATAAGGAACACACCCATTATCAAGAAATCACATTAGGATTCTCTTTTTAACCTGTTCCTTAAAACACTAGTGCTTAGGAAATCTATTGGAGGCAGAAGCAGTCAAGGGTATCTTAGGGTTAGGGTTAGGGTTAGTTTTAGGGTACGGGTTAGGTTACGGGTTCGGGTACGGCGTAGGGTATGGGTTAGGGTTAGGATTAGGGTTAGTTTGAGGGTTAGGGCTCGGTTTAGGGTACGGGTTAGGATTAGGGTACGTGTTAGGGTTAGGGTAGGGGTTAGGGTTAGGGTACGCGTTAGGGTTAGGGTAGTTATTAAACCTATCCCACTCTCTAGATACCCCTTAGCACGTCAAGGAATATTATTTGGGGGTCCAGCCATGGAGAAGAGTTTAAACACTAGGAGAAGATAAGGAACACACCCATTATCAAGAAATCACATTAGGATTCTCTTTTTAACCTGTTCCTTAAAACACTAGTGCTTAGGAAATCTATTAGAGGCAAAAGCAGTCAAGGGTAGCTTAGGGTTAGGGTTAGGGTTAGTGTTAGGGTACGGGTTAGGTTACGGGTTCGGGTACGGCGTAGGGTATGGGTTAGGGTTAGGATTAGGGTTAGTTTGAGGGTTAGGGCTCGGTTTAGGGTACGGGTTAGGATTAGGGTACGTGTTAGGGTTAGGGTAGGGGTTAGGGTTAGGGTACGCGTTAGGGTTAGGGTAGTTATTAAACCTATCCCACTCTCTAGATACCCCTTAGCACGTCAAGGAATATTATTTGGGTGTCCAGCCATGGAGAAGAGTTTAGACACTAGGAGAAGATAAGGAACACACCCATTATCAAGAAATCACATTAGGATTCTCTTTTTAACCTGTTCCTTAAAACACTAGTGCTTAGGAAATCTATTGGAGGCAGAAGCAGTCAATGGTAGCTTAGGGTTAGGTTAGGGTTAGGGTTAGGTTTAGGGTACGGCTTAGGGTACGGGTTCGGGTACGGGTTCGTGTACGGCATAGGGTAGGGGTTAGGTTTAGGGTTAGGGTTAGTTTGAAGGTTAGGGCTCGGTTTAGGGTACGGGTTAGTATTAGGGTTCGTGTTAGGTTTAGGGTAGTGTTTAGGGTTAGGGTACGCGTTAGGGTTAGGGTAGTTATTAAACCTATCCCACTCTCTAGATACCCCTTAGCACGTCAAGGAATATTATTTGGGGGTCCAGCCATGGAGAACAGTTTAGACACTAGGAGAAGATAAGGAACACACCCATTATCCTGAAATCACATTAGGATTCTCTTTTTAACCTGTTCCTTAATACACTAGTGCTTAGGAAATCTATTGGAGGCAGAAGCAGTCAAGGGTAGCTTAGGGTTAGGCTTAGGGTTAGGGTACTTCTTAGGGTACGGTTTCGGGTACGGGTTCGGTTACGGCGTAGGGTATGGGTTAGGTTTAGGGGTAGGGTTAGTTTGAGGGTTAGGGCTCGGTTTAGGGTACGGGTTAGGATTAGTGTACGTTTTAGGGTTAGGGTAGAGGTTAGGGTTAGGGTACGCGTTAGGTTTAGGGTAGTTATTAAACCTATCCCACTCTCTAGATACCCCTTAGCACGTCAAGGAATATTATTTGGGGGTCCAGCCATGGAGAAGAGTTTAGACACTAGGAGAAGATAAGGAACACACCCTTTATCCTGAAATCACATTAGGATTCTCTTTTTAACCTGTTCCTTAATACACTAGTGCTTAGGAAATCTATTGGAGGCAGAAGCAGTCAAGGGTAGCTTAGGGTTAGGGTTAGGGTTAGGGTTAGGGTTAGGGTTAGCTTTAGGGTACCGCTTAGGGTACGGGTTCGGGTACGGCGTAGGGTATGGGTTAGGGTTAGGGTTAGGGTTAATTTGAGGGTTAGGGCTCGGTTTAGGGTACGGGTTAGGATTAGTGTACGTGTTAGGGTTAGGGTAGAGGTTAGGGTTAGGGTACGCCTTAGGGTTAGGGTAGTTATTAAACCTATCCCACTCTCTAGATACCCCTTAGCACGTCAAGGAATATTATTTGGGGGTCCAGCCATGGAGAAGAGTTTAGACACTAGGAGAAGAAAAGGAACACACCCATTATCAAGAAATCACATTAGGATTCTCTTTTTAACCTGTTCCTTAAAACACTAGTGCTTAGGAAATCTATTGGAGGCAGAAGCAGTCATGGGTAGCTTAGGGTTAGGGTTAGGGTTAGGGTTAGGGTACGGCTTAGGGTACGGGTTCGGGTACGGGTTCGAGTACGGCGTAGGGTATGGGTTAGTGTTAGGGTTAGGGTAAGTTTGAAGGTTAGGGCTCGGTTTAGGGTACGGGTTAGGATTAGGGTACGTGTTAGGGTTAGGGTAGGGGTTAGGGTTAGGGTACGCGTTAGGGTTAGGGTAGTTATTAAACCTATCCCACTCTCTAGATACCACTTAGCACGTCAAGGAATATTATTTGGGGGTCCAGCCATGGAGAAGAGTTTAGACACTAGGAGAAGATAAGGAACACACCCATTATCAAGAAATCACATTAGGATTCTCTTTTTAACCTGTTCCTTAAAACACTAGTGCTTAGGAAATCTATTGGAGGCAGAAGCAGTCAAGGGTAGCTTAGGGTTAGGGTTAGGGTTAGGGTACGGCTTAGGGTACGGGTTCGGGTACGGGTTCGGGTACGGGTTTGGGTATGGCGTAGGATATGGGTTAGGGTTAGGGTTAGGGTTAGTTTGAGGGTAAGGGCTCGGTTTAGGGTACGGGTTAGGATTAGGGCACGTGTTAGGGTTAGGGTAGGGTTTAGGGTTAGGGTACGCGTTAGGGTTAGGGTAGTTATTAAACCTATCCCACTCTCTAGATACCCCTTAGCACGTCAAGGAATATTATTTGGGTGTCCAGCCATGGAGAAAAGTTTAGACACTAGGAGAAGATAAGGAACACACCCATTATCAAGAAATCACATTAGGATTCTCTTTTTAACCTGTTCCTTAAAACACTAGTGCTTAGGAAATCTATTGGAGGCAGAAGCAGTCAAGGGTAGCTTAGGGTTAGGGTTAGGGTTAGGGTTAGGGTTAGGGTACGGCTTAGGGTACGGGTTTGGGTACGGGTTCATGTACGGCGTAGGGTATGGGTTAGGGTTAGGGTTAGTGTTAGTTTGAAGGTTAGGGCTCGGTTTAGGGTACGGGTTAGGATTAGGGTTCGTGTTAGGGTTAGGGTAGGGGTTAGGGTTAGGGTACGCGTTAGGGTTAGGGTAGTTATTAAACCTATCCCACTCTCTAGATACCCCTTAGCACGTCAAGGAATATTATTTGGGGGTCCAGGCATGGAGAAGAGTTTAGACACTAGGAGAAGATAAGGAACACACCCATTATCAAGAAATCACATTAGGATTCTCTTTTTAACCTGTTCCTTAAAACACTAGTGCTTAGGAAATCTATTGGAGGCAGAAGCAGTCAAGGGTAGCTTAGGGTTAGGTTTAGGGTTAGGACACGGCTTAGGGTACGGGTTCGGGTACGGGTTCGTGTACGGCGTAGGGTATGGGTTTGGGTTAGGGTTAGGGTTAGTTTGAAGGTTAGGGCTCGGTTTAGGGTACGGGTTAGGATTAGGGTTCGTGTTAGGGTTAGGGTAGGGGTTAGGGTTAGGGTACGCGTTAGGGTTAGGGTAGTTATTAAACCTATCCCACTCTCTAGATACCCCTTAGCACGTCAAGGAATATTATTTGGGTGTCCAGCCATGGAGAAGAGTTTAGACAGTAGGAGAAGATAAGGAACACACCCATTATCAAGAAATCACATTAGGATTCTCTTTTTAACCTGTTCCTTAAAACACTAGTGCTTAGGAAATCTATTGGAGGCAGAAGCAGTCAAGGGTAGCTTAGGGTTAGGGTTAGGGTTAGGGTTAGGGTTAGGGTACGGCTTAGGGTACGGGTTCGGGTACGGGTTCGTGTACGGCGTAGGGTATGGGTTAGTGTTAGGGTTACGGTTAGTTTGAAGGTTTGGTCTCGGTTTAGGGTACGGGTTAGGATTAGGGTTCGTGTTAGGGTTAGGGTAGGGGTTAGGGTTAGGGTACGCGTTAGGGTTAGGGTAGGTATTAAACCTATCCCACTCTCTAGATACCCCTTAGCACGTCAAGGAATATTATTTGGGGGTCCAGCCATGGAGAAGAGTTTAGACACTATGAGAAGATAAGGAACACACCCATTATCCTGAAATCACATTAGGATTCTCTTTTTAACCTGTTCCTTAATACACTAGTGCTTAGGAAATCTATTGGAGGCAGAAGCAGTCAAGGGTAGCTTAGAGTTAGGGTTACGGTTAGGGTTAGGGTTAGGGTATGGCTTAGGGTACGGGTTCGGGTACGGGTTCGGGTACGGCGTAGGGTATGGGTTAGGGTTAGGGTTAGGGTTAGTTTGAGGGTTAGGGCTCGGTTTAGGGTACGGGTTAGGATTAAGGTACGTGTTAGGGTTAGGGTAGGGGTTAGGGTTAGGGTACGCGTTAGGGTTAGGGTAGTTATTAAACCTATCCCACTCTCTAGATACCCCTTAGCACGTCAAGGAATATTATTTGGGGGTCCAGCCATGGAGAAGAGTTTAGACACTAGGAGAAGGTAAGGAACACACCCATTATCAAGAAATCACATTAGGATTCTCTTTTTAACCTGTTCCTTAAAACACTAGTGCTTAGGAAATCTATTGGAGGCAGAAGCAGTCAAGGGTAGCTTAGGTTTAGGGTTAGGGTTAGGGTTAGGGTTAGGGTACGGCTTAGGGTACGGGTTCGGGTACGGGTTCGTGTACGGCGTAGGGTATGGGTTAGGGTTAGGGTTAGGGTTAGTTTGAGTGTTAGCGCTCGGTTTAGGTTACGGGTTAGGATTAGGTTACGTGTTAGGGTTAGGGTAGGGGTTAGGGTTAGGGTACGCGTTAGGGTTAGGGTAGTTATTAAACCTATCCCACTCTCTAGATACCCCTTAGCACGTCAAGGAATATTATTTGGGCGTCCAGCCATGGAGAAGAGTTTAGACACTAGGAGAAGATAAGGTACACACCCATTATCAAGAAATCACATTAGGATTCTCTTTTTAACCTGTTCCTTAAAACACTAGTGCTTAGGAAATCTATTGGAGGCAGAAGCAGTCAAGGGTAGCTTAGGGTTAGGGTTAGGGTTAGGGTACGGCTTAGGGTACGGGTTCGGGTACGGGTTTGGGTATGGCGTAGGATATGGGTTAGGGTTAGGGTTAGGGTTAGTTTGAGGGTAAGGGCTCGGTTTAGGGTACGGGTTAGGATTAGGGTACGTGTTAGGGTTAGGGTAGGGTTTAGGGTTAGGGTACGCGTTAGGGTTAGGGTAGTTATTAAACTTATCCCACTCTCTAGATACCCCTTAGCACGTCAAGGAATATTATTTGGGTGTCCAGCCATGGAGAAAAGTTTAGACACTAGGAGAAGATAAGGAACACACCCATTATCAAGAAATCACATTAGGATTCTCTTTTTAACCTGTTCCTTAAAACACTAGTGCTTAGGAAATCTATTGGAGGCAGAAGCAGTCAAGGGTAGCTTAGGTTTATTGTTAGGGTTAGGGTTAGGGTACGGCTTAGGGTACGGGTTCGGGTACGGGTTCGAGTACGGCGTAGGGTATGGGTTAGTGTTAGGGTTAGGGTAAGTTTGAAGGTTAGGGCTCGGTTTAGGGTACGGGTTAGGATTAGGGTACGTGTTAGGGTTAGGGTAGGGGTTAGGGTTAGGGTACGCGTTAGGGTTAGGGTAGTTATTAAACCTATCCCACTCCCTAGATACCCCTTAGCACGTCAAGGAATATTATTTGGGGGTCCAGCCATGGAGAAGAGTTTAGACAGTAGGAGAAGATAAGGAACACACCCATTATCAAGAAATCACATTAGGATTCTCTTTTTAACCTGTTCCTTAAAACACTAGTGCTTAGGAAATCTATTGGAGGCAGAAGCAGTCAAGGGTAGCTTAGGGTTAGGGTTAGGGTTAGGGCTAGGGTTAGGACACGGCTTAGGGTACGGGTTCGGGTACGGGTTCGTGTTCGGCGTAGGGTATGGGTTTGGGTTAGGGTTAGGGTTAGTTTGAAGGTTAGGGCTCGGTTTAGGGTACGGGTTAGGATTAGGGTTCGTGTTAGGGTTAGGGTAGGGGTTAGGGTTAGGGTACGCGTTAGGGTTAGGGTAGTTATTAAACCTATCCCACTCTCTAGATACCACTTAGCACGTCAAGGAATATTATTTTGGGGTCCAGCCATGGAGAAGAGTTTAGACACTAGGAGAAGATAAGGAACACACCCATTATCAAGAAATCACATTAGGATTCTCTTTTTAACCTGTTCCTTAAAACACTAGTGCTTAGGAAATCTATTGGAGGCAGAAGCAGTCAAGGGTAGCTTAGGGTTAGGGTTAGGGATAGGGTACGGCTTAGGGTACGGGTTCGGGTACGGGTTCGGGTACGGGTTTGGGTATGGCGTAGGATATGGGTTAGGGTTAGGGTTAGGGTTAGTTTGAGGGTAAGGGCTCGGTTTAGGGTACGGGTTAGGATTAGGGCACGTGTTAGGGTTAGGGTAGGGTTTAGGGTTAGGGTACGCATTAGGGTTAGGGTAGTTATTAAACCTATCCCACTCTCTAGATACCCCTTAGCACGTCAAGGAATATTATTTGGGTGTCCAGCCATGGAGAAAAGTTTAGACACTAGGAGAAGATAAGGAACACACCCATTATCAAGAAATCACATTAGGATTCTCTTTTTAACCTGTTCCTTAAAACACTAGTGCTTAGGAAATCTATTGGAGGCAGAAGCAGTCAAGGGTAGCTTAGGGTTAGGGTTAGGGTTAGGGTTAGGGTTAGGGTACGGCTTAGGGTACGGGTTTGGGTACGGGTTCATGTACGGCGTAGGGTATGGGTTAGGGTTAGGGTTAGTGTTAGTTTGAAGGTTAGGGCTCGGTTTAGGGTACGGGTTAGGATTAGGGTTCGTGTTAGGGTTAGGGTAGGGTTTAGGGTTAGGGTACGCGTTAGGGTTAGGGTAGTTATTAAACCTATCCCACTCTCTAGATACCCCTTAGCACGTCAAGGAATATTATTTGGGGGTCCAGGCATGGAGAAGAGTTTAGACACAAGGAGAAGATAAGGAACACACCCATTATCAAGAAATCACATTAGGATTCTCTTTTTAACCTGTTCCTTAAAACACTAGTGCTTAGGAAATCTATTGGAGGCAGAAGCAGTCAAGGGTAGCTTAGGGTTAGGGTTTGGGTTAGGACACGGCTTAGGGTACGGGTTCGGGTACGGGTTCGTGTACGGCGTAGGGTATGGGTTTGGGTTAGGGTTAGGGTTAGTTTGAAGGTTAGGGCTCGGTTTAGGGTACGGGTTAGGATTAGGGTTCGTGTTAGGGTTAGGGTAGGGGTTAGGGTTAGGGTACGCGTTAGGGTTAGGGTAGTTATTAAACCTATCCCACTCTCTAGATACCCCTTAGCACGTCAAGGAATATTATTTGGGTGTCCAGCCATGGAGAAGAGTTTAGACAGTAGGAGAAGATAAGGAACACACCCATTATCAAGAAATCACATTAGGATTCTCTTTTTAACCTGTTCCTTAAAACACTAGTGCTTAGGAAATCTATTGGAGGCAGAAGCAGTCAAGGGTAGCTTAGGGTTAGGGTTAGGGTTAGGGTTAGGGTTAGGGTACGGCTTAGGGTACGGGTTCGGGTACGGGTTCGTGTACGGCGTAGGGTATGGGTTAGTGTTAGGGTTACGGTTAGTTTGAAGGTTTGGTCTCGGTTTAGGGTACGGGTTAGGATTAGGGTTCGTGTTAGGGTTAGGGTAGGGGTTAGGGTTAGGGTACGCGTTAGGGTTAGGGTAGTTATTAAACCTATCCCACTCTCTAGATACCCCTTAGCACGTCAAGGAATATTATTTGGGGGTCCAGCCATGGAGAAGAGTTTAGACACTATGAGAAGATAAGGAACACACCCATTATCCTGAAATCACATTAGGATTCTCTTTTTAACCTGTTCCTTAATACACTAGTGCTTAGGAAATCTATTGGAGGCAGAAGCAGTCAAGGGTAGCTTAGAGTTAGGGTTACGGTTAGGGTTAGGGTTAGGGTATGGCTTAGGGTACGGGTTCGGGTACGGGTTCGGGTACGGCGTAGGGTATGGGTTAGGGTTAGTTTGAGGGTTAGGGCTCGGTTTAGGGTACGGGTTAGGATTAGGGTACGTGTTAGTGTTAGGGTAGTGGTTAGAGTTAGGGTACGCGTTAGGGTTAGGGTAGTTATTAAACCTATCCCACTCTCTAGATACCCCTTAGCACGTCAAGGAATATTATTTGGGGGTCCAGCCATGGAGAAGAGTTTAGACACTAGGAGAAGGTAAGGAACACACCCATTATCAAGAAATCACATTAGGATTCTCTTTTTAACCTGTTCCTTAAAACACTAGTGCTTAGGAAATCTATTGGAGGCAGAAGCAGTCAAGGGTAGCTTAGGGTTAGGGTTAGGGTTAGGGCTAGGGTTAGGACACGGCTTAGGGTACGGGTTCGGGTACGGGTTCGTGTTCGGCGTAGGGTATGGGTTTGGGTTAGGGTTAGGGTTAGTTTGAAGGTTAGGGCTCGGTTTAGGGTACGGGTTAGGATTAGGGTTCGTGTTAGGGTTAGGGTAGGGGTTAGGGTTAGGGTACGCGTTAGGGTTAGGGTAGTTATTAAACCTATCCCACTCTCTAGATACCATTTAGCACGTCAAGGAATATTATTTTGGGGTCCAGCCATGGAGAAGAGTTTAGACACTAGGAGAAGATAAGGAACACACCCATTATCAAGAAATCACATTAGGATTCTCTTTTTAACCTGTTCCTTAAAACACTAGTGCTTAGGAAATCTATTGGAGGCAGAAGCAGTCAAGGGTAGCTTAGGGTTAGGGTTAGGGATAGGGTACGGCTTAGGGTACGGGTTCGGGTACGGGTTCGGGTACGGGTTTGGGTATGGCGTAGGATATGGGTTAGGGTTAGGGTTAGGGTTAGTTTGAGGGTAAGGGCTCGGTTTAGGGTACGGGTTAGGATTAGGGCACGTGTTAGGGTTAGGGTAGGGTTTAGGGTTAGGGTACGCGTTAGGGTTAGGGTAGTTATTAAACCTATCCCACTCTCTAGATACCCCTTAGCACGTCAAGGAATATTATTTGGGTGTCCAGCCATGGAGAAAAGTTTAGACACTAGGAGAAGATAAGGAACACACCCATTATCAAGAAATCACATTAGGATTCTCTTTTTAACCTGTTCCTTAAAACACTAGTGCTTAGGAAATCTATTGGAGGCAGAAGCAGTCAAGGGTAGCTTAGGGTTAGGGTTAGGGTTAGGGTTAGGGTTAGGGTACGGCTTAGGGTACGGGTTTGGGTACGGGTTCATGTACGGCGTAGGGTATGGGTTAGGGTTAGGGTTAGTGTTAGTTTGAAGGTTAGGGCTCGGTTTAGGGTACGGGTTAGGATTAGGGTTCGTGTTAGGGTTAGGGTAGGGTTTAGGGATAGGGTACGCGTTAGGGTTAGGGTAGTTATTAAACCTATCCCACTCTCTAGATACCCCTTAGCACGTCAAGGAATATTATTTGGGGGTCCAGGCATGGAGAAGAGTTTAGACACAAGGAGAAGATAAGGAACACACCCATTATCAAGAAATCACATTAGGATTCTCTTTTTAACCTGTTCCTTAAAACACTAGTGCTTAGGAAATCTATTGGAGGCAGAAGCAGTCAAGGGTAGCTTAGGGTTAGGGTTAGGGTTAGGGTACGGCTTAGGGTACGGGTTCGGGTACGGGTTTGGGTATGGCGTAGGATATGGGTTAGGGTTAGGGTTAGGGTTAGTTTGAGGGTAAGGGCTCGGTTTAGGGTACGGGTTAGGATTAGGGTACGTGTTAGGGTTAGGGTAGGGTTTAGGGTTAGGGTACGCGTTAGGGTTAGGGTAGTTATTAAACCTATCCCACTCTCTAGATACCCCTTAGCACGTCAAGGAATATTATTTGGGTGTCCAGCCATGGAGAAAAGTTTAGACACTAGGAGAAGATAAGGAACACACCCATTATCAAGAAATCACATTAGGATTCTCTTTTTAACCTGTTCCTTAAAACACTAGTGCTTAGGAAATCTATTGGAGGCAGAAGCAGTCAAGGGTAGCTTAGGTTTATTGTTAGGGTTAGGGTTAGGGTACGGCTTAGGGTACGGGTTCGGGTACGGGTTCGAGTACGGCGTAGGGTATGGGTTAGTGTTAGGGTTAGGGTAAGTTTGAAGGTTAGGGCTCGGTTTAGGGTACGGGTTAGGATTAGGGTACGTGTTAGGGTTAGGGTAGGGGTTAGGGTTAGGGTACGCGTTAGGGTTAGGGTAGTTATTAAACCTATCCCACTCCCTAGATACCCCTTAGCACGTCAAGGAATATTATTTGGGGGTCCAGCCATGGAGAAGAGTTTAGACAGTAGGAGAAGATAAGGAACACACCCATTATCAAGAAATCACATTAGGATTCTCTTTTTAGCCTGTTCCTTAAAACACTAGTGCTTAGGAAATCTATTGGAGGCAGAAGCAGTCAAGGGTAGCTTAGGGTTAGGGTTAGGGTTAGGGTTTGGGTTAGGGTACGGCTTAGGGTACGGTTTCGGGTACGGGTTCGTGTACGGCGTAGGGTATGTGTTAGGGTTAGGGTTAGGGTTAGTTTGAAGGTTAGGGCTCGGTTTAGGGTACGGGTTAGGATTAGGGTTCGTGTTAGGGTTAGGGTAGGGGTTAGGGTTAGGGTACGCGTTAGGGTTAGTGTAGTTATTAAACCTATCCCACTCTCTAGATACCCCTTAGCACGTCAAGGAATATTATTTGGGGGTCCAGCCATGGAGAAGAGTTTAGACAGTAGGAGAAGATAAGGAACACACCCATTATCAAGAAATCACATTAGGATTCTCTTTTTAACCTGTTCCTTAAAACACTAGTGCTTAGGAAATCTATTGGAGGCAGAAGCAGTCAAGGGTAGCTTAGGGTTAGGGTTAGGGTTAGGGCTAGGGTTAGGACACGGCTTAGGGTACGGGTTCGGGTACGGGTTAGTGTACGGCGTAGGGTATGGGTTTGGGTTAGGTTTAGGGTTAGTTTGAAGGTTAGGGCTCGGTTTAGGGTACGGGTTAGGATTAGGGTTCGTGTTAGTGTTAGGGTAGGGGTTAGGGTTAGGGTACGCGTTAGGGTTAGGGTAGTTATTAAACCTATCCCACTCTCTAGATACCCCTTAGCACGTCAAGGAATATTATTTGGGGGTCCAGCCATGGAGAAGAGTTTAGACACTATGAGAAGATAAGGAACACACCCATTATCCTGAAATCACATTAGGATTCTCTTTTTAACCTGTTCCTTAATACACTAGTGCTTAGGAAATCTATTGGAGGCAGAAGCAGTCAAGGGTAGCTTAGAGTTAGGGTTACGGTTAGGGTTAGGGTTAGGGTATGGCTTAGGGTACGGGTTCGGGTACGGCGTAGGGTATGGGTTAGGGTTAGTTTGAGGGTTAGGGCTCGGTTTAGGGTACGGGTTAGGATTAGGGTACGTGTTAGGGTTAGGGTAGTGGTTAGAGTTAGGGTACGCGTTAGGGTTAGGGTAGTTATTAAACCTATCCCACTCTCTAGATACCCCTTAGCACGTCAAGGAATATTATTTGGGGGTCCAGCCATGGAGAAGAGTTTAGACACTAGGAGAAGGTAAGGAACACACCCATTATCAAGAAATCACATTAGGATTCTCTTTTTAACCTGTTCCTTAAAACACTAGTGCTTAGGAAATCTATTGGAGGCAGAAGCAGTCAAGGGCAGCTTAGGGTTAGGGTTAGGGTTAGGGTACGGCTTAGGGTATGGGTTCGGGTACGGGTTCAGGTACGGTTTCGTGTACGGCGTAGGGTATGGGTTAGGGTTAGGGTTAGGGTTAGTTTGAAGGTTAGGGCTCGGTTTAGGGTACGGGTTAGGATTAGGGTTCGTGTTAGGGTTAGGGTAGGGGTTAGGGTTAGGGTACGCGTTAGGGTTAGGGTAGTTATTAAACCTATCCCACTCCCTAGATACCCCTTAGCACGTCAAGGAATATTATTTGGGGGTCCAGCCATGGAGAAGAGTTTAGACAGTAGGAGAAGATAAGGAACACACCCATTATCAAGAAATCACATTAGGATTCTCTTTTTAACCTGTTCCTTAAAACACTAGTGCTTAGGAAATCTATTGGAGGCAGAAGCAGTCAAGAGTAGCTTAGGGTTAGGGTTAGGGTTAGGATTAGGGTTAGGGTACGGCTTAGGGTACGGGTTCGGGTACGGGTTCGTGTACGTCGTAGGGTATGGGTTGGGGTTAGGGTTAGGGTTAGTTTGAAGGTTAGGGCTCGGTTTAGGGTACGGGTAAGGATTAGGGTTCTTGTTAGGGTTAGGGTAGGGGTTAGGGTTAGGGTACGCGTTAGGGTTAGGGTAGTTATTAAACCTATCCCACTCTCTAGATACCCCTTAGCACGTCAAGGAATATTATTTGGGGGTCCAGCCATGGAGAAGAGTTTAGACACTAGGAGAAGATAAGGAACACACCCATTATCAAGAAATCACATTAGGATTCTCTTTTTAACCTGTTCCTTAAAACACTAGTGCTTAGGAAATCTATTGGAGGCAGAAGCAGTCAAGGGTAGCTTAGGGTTAGGGTTAGGGTTAGGGCTAGGGTGAGGACACGGCTTAGGGTACGGGTTCGGGTACGGTTTCGTGTTCGGCGTAGGGTATGGGTTTGGGTTAGGGTTAGGGTTAGTTTGAAGGTTAGGGCTCGGTTTAGGGTACGGGTTAGGATTAGGGTTCGTGTTAGGGTTAGGGTAGGGGTTAGGGTTAGGGTACGTGTTAGGGTTAGGGTAGTTATTAAACCTATCCCACTCTCTAGATACCCCTTAGCACGTCAAGGAATATTATTTGGGGGTCCAGCCATGGAGAAGAGTTTAGACACTAGGAGAAGATAAGGAACACACCCATTATCAAGAAATCACATTAGGATTCTCTTTTTAACCTGTTCCTTAAAACACTAGTGCTTAGGAAATCTATTGGAGGCAGAAGCAGTCAAGGGTAGCTTAGGGTTAGGGTTAGGGTTAGGGTACGGCTTAGGGTACGGGTTCGGGTACGGGTTCGGGTACGGGTTTGGGTATGGCGTAGGATATGGGTTAGGGTTAGGGTTAGGGTTAGTTTGAGGGTAAGGGCTCGGTTTAGGGTACGGGTTAGAATTAGGGCACGTGTTAGGGTTAGGGTAGGGTTTAGGGTTAGGGTACGCGTTAGGGTTAGGGTTGTTATTAAACCTATCCCACTCTCTAGATACCCCTTAGCACGTCAAGGAATATTATTTGGGTGTCCAGCCATGGAGAAAAGTTTAGACACTAGGAGAAGATAAGGAACACACCCATTATCAAGAAATCACATTAGGATTCTCTTTTTAACCTGTTCCTTAAAACACTAGTGCTTAGGAAATCTATTGGAGGCAGAAGCAGTCAAGGGTAGCTTAGGGTTAGGGTTAGGGTTAGGGTTAGGGTTAGGGTACGGCTTAGGGTACGGGTTCGGGTACGGGTTCGTGTACGGCGTAGGGTATGGGTTAGTGTTAGGGTTAGGGTTAGTTTGAAGGTTAGGGCTCGGTTTAGGGTACGGGTTAGGATTAGGGTACGTGTTAGGGTTAGGGTAGGGGTTAGGGTTAGGGTACGCGTTAGGGTTAGGGTAGTTATTAAACCTATCCCACTCCCTAGATACCCCTTAGCACGTCAAGGAATATTATTTGGGGGTCCAGCCATGGAGAAGAGTTTAGACAGTAGGAGAAGATAAGGAACACACCCATTATCAAGAAATCACATTAGGATTCTCTTTTTAACCTGTTCCTTAAAACACTAGTGCTTAGGAAATCTATTGGAGGCAGAAGCAGTCAAGGGTAGCTTAGGGTTAGGGTTAGGGTTAGGGTTAGGGTTAGGGTATGGCTTAGGGTACGGGTTTGGGTACGGGTTCGTGTACGGCGTAGGGTATGTGTTAGGGTTAGGGTTAGTGTTAATTTGAAGGTTAGGGCTCGGTTTAGGGTACGGGTTAGGATTAGGGTTCGTGTTAGGGTTAGGGTAGGGGTTAGGGTTAGGGTACGCGTTAGGGTTAGGGTAGTTATTAAACCTATCCCACTCTCTAGATACCCCTTAGCACGTCAAGGAATATTATTTGGGGGTCCAGGCATGGAGAAGAGTTTAGACACTAGGAAAAGATAAGGAACACACCCATTATCAAGAAATCACATTAGGATTCTCTTTTTAACCTGTTCCTTAAAACACTAGTGCTTAGGAAATCTATTGGAGGCAGAAGCAGACAAGGGTAGCTTAGGGTTAGGTTTAGGGTTAGGGCTAGGGTTAGGACACGGCTTAGGGTACGGGTTCGGGTACGGGTTCGTGTACGGCGTAGGGTATGGGTTTGGGTTAGGGTTAGGGTTAGTTTGAAGGTTAGGGCTCGGTTTAGGGTACGGGTTAGGATTAGGGTTCGTGTTAGGGTTAGGGTAGGGGTTAGGGTTAGGGTACGCGTTAGGGTTAGGGTAGTTATTAAACCTATCCCACTCTCTAGATACCCCTTAGCACGTCAAGGAATATTATTTGGGTGTCCAGCCATGGAGAAGAGTTTAGACAGTAGGAGAAGATAAGGAACACACCCATTATCAAGAAATCACATTAGGATTCTCTTTTTAACCTGTTCCTTAAAACACTAGTGCTTAGGAAATCTATTGGAGGCAGAAGCAGTCAAGGGTAGCTTAGAGTTAGGGTTACGGTTAGGGTTAGGGTTAGGGTATGGCTTAGGGTACGGGTACGGGTACGGGTTCGGGTACGGCGTAGGGTATGGGTTAGGGTTAGGGTTAGGGTTAGTTTGAGGGTTAGGGCTCGGTTTAGGGTACGGGTTAGGATTAAGGTACGTGTTAGTGTTAGGGTAGGGGTTAGGGTTAGGGTACGCGTTAGGGTTAGGGTAGTTATTAAACCTATCCCACTCTCTAGATACCCCTTAGCACGTCAAGGAATATTATTTGGGGGTCCAGCCATGGAGAAGAGTTTAGACACTAGGAGAAGGTAAGGAACACACCCATTATCAAGAAATCACATTAGGATTCTCTTTTTAACCTGTTCCTTAAAACACTAGTGCTTAGGAAATCTATTGGAGGCAGAAGCAGTCAAGGGTAGCTTAGGGTTAGGGTTAGGGTTAGGGTACGGCTTAGGGTACGGGTTCGGGTACGGGTTCAGTTACGGGTTCGTGTACGGCGTAGGGTATGGGTTAGGGTTAGGGTTAGGGTTAGTTTGAAGGTTAGGGCTCGGTTTAGGGTACGGGTTAGGATTAGGGTTCGTGTTAGGGTTAGGGTAGGGGTTAGGGTTAGGGTACGCGTTAGGGTTAGGGTAGTTATTAAACCTATCCCACTCCCTAGATACCCCTTAGCACGTCAAGGAATATTATTTGGGGGTCCAGCCATGGAGAAGAGTTTAGACAGTAGGAGAATATAAGGAACACACCCATTATCAAGAAATCACATTAGGATTCTCTTTTTAACCTGTTCCTTAAAACACTAGTGCTTAGGAAATCTATTGGAGGCAGAAGCAGTCAAGGGTAGCTTAGGGTTAGGGTTAGGGTTAGGATTAGGGTTAGGGTACGGCTTAGGGTACGGGTTCGGGTACGGGTTCGTGTACGTCGTAGGGTATGGGTTAGGGTTAGGGTTAGGGTTAGTTTGAAGGTTAGGGCTCGGTTTAGGGTACGGGTTAGGATTAGGATTCTTGTTAGGGTTAAGGTAGGGGTTAGGGTTAGGGTACGCGTTAGGGTTAGGGTAGTTATTAAACCTATCCCACTCTCTAGATACCCCTTAGCACGTCAAGGAATATTATTTGGGGGTCCAGCCATGGAGAAGAGTTTAGACACTATGAGAAGATAAGGAACACACCCATTATCAAGAAATCACATTAGGATTCTCTTTTTAACCTGTTCCTTAAAACACTAGTGCTTAGGAAATCTATTGGAGGCAGAAGCAGTCAAGGGTAGCTTAGGGTTAGGGTTAGGGTTAGTGTTAGGGTACGGGTTAGGTTACGGGTTTGGGTACGGCGTAGGGTATGGGTTAGGGTTAGGGTTATGGTTAGTTTGAGGGTTAGGGCTCGGTTTAGGGTACGGGTTAGGATTAGGGTACGTGTTAGGGTTAGGGTAGGGGTTAGGGTTAGGGTACGCGTTAGGGTTAGGGTAGTTATTAAACCTATCCCACTCTCTAGATTCCCCTTAGCACGTCAAGGAATATTATTTGGGTGTCCAGCCATGGAGAAGAGTTTAGACACTAGGAGAAGATAAGGAACACACCCATTATCAAGAAATCTCATTAGGATTCTCTTTTTAACCTGTTCCTTAAAACACTAGTGCTTAGGAAATCTATTGGAGGCAGAAGCAGTAAATGGTAGCTTAGGGTTAGGGTTAGGGTTAGGGTTAGGTTTAGGGTACGGCTTAGGGTACGGGTTCGGGTACGGGTTCGTGTACGGCATAGGGTAGGGGTTAGGTTTAGGGTTAGGGTTAGTTTGAAGGTTAGGGCTCGGTTTAGGGTACGGGTTAGGATTAGGGTTCGTGTTAGGGTTAGGGTAGGGTTTAGGGTTAGGGTACGCGTTAGGGTTAGGGTAGTTATTAAACCTATCCCACTCTCTAGATACCCCTTAGCACGTCAAGGAATATTATTTGGGGGTCCAGCCATGGAGAACAGTTTAGACAATAGGAGAAGATAAGGAACACACCCATTATCCTGAAATCACATTAGGATTCTCTTTTTAACCTGTTCCTTAATACACTAGTCCTTAGGAAATTTTTGGAGGCAGAAGCAGTCAAGGGTAGCTTAGGGTTAGGCTTAGGGTTAGGATAGTTCTTAGGGTACGGGTTCGGGTACGGGTTCGGGTACGGCGTAGGGTATGGGTTAGGTTTAGGGGTATGGTTAGTTTGAGGGTTAGGGCTCGGTTTAGGGTACGGGTTAGGATTAGTGTACGTTTTAGGGTTAGGGTAGAGGTTAGGGTTAGGGTACGCGTTAGGGTTAGGGTAGTTATTAAACCTATCCCACTCTCTAGATACCCCTTAGCACGTCAAGGAATATTATTTGGGGGTCCAGCCATGGAGAAGAGTTTAGACACTAGGAGAAGATAAGGAACACACCCATTATCAAGAAATCACATTAGGATTCTCTTTTTAACCTGTTCCTTAAAACACTAGTGCTTAGGAAATCTATTGGAGGCAGAAGCAGTCAAGGGTAGCTTAGGGTTAGGGTTAGGGTTAGTGTTAGGGTACGGGTTAAGTTACGGGTTCGGGTACGGCGTAGGGTATGGGTTAGGGTTAGGGTTAGGGTTAGTTTGAGGGTTAGGGCTCGGTTTAGGGTACGGGTTAGGATTAGGGTACGTGTTAGGGTTAGGGTAGGGGTTAGGGTTAGGTTACGCGTTAGGGTTAGGGTAGTTATTAAACCTATCCCACTCTCTAGATACCCCTTAGCACGTCAAGGAATATTATTTGGGTGTCCAGCCATGGAGAAGAGTTTAGACACTAGGAGAAGATAAGGAACACACCCATTATCAAGAAATCACATTAGGATTCTCTTTTTAACCTGTTCCTTAAAGCACTAGTGCTTAGGAAATCTATTGGAGGCAGAAGCAGTCAAGGGAAGCTTAGGGTTAGGGTTAGGGTTAGGTTTAGGGTACGGCTTAGGGTACGGGTTCGGGTACGGGTTCGTGTACGGCGTAGGGTATGGGTTAGGGTTAGGGTTATGGTTAGTTTGAAGGGTAGGGCTCGGTTTAGGGTACGGGTTAGGATTAGGGTTCGTGTTAGGGTTAGGGTAGGGGTTAGGGTTAGGTTACGCGTTAGGGTTAGGGTAGTTATTAAACCTATCCCACTCTCTAGATTCCCCTTAGCACGTCAAGGAATATTATTTGGGGGTCCAGCCATGGAGAAGAGTTTAGACACTAGGAGAAGATAAGGAACACACCCATTATCCTGAAATCACATTAGGATTCTCTTTTTAACCTGTTCCTTAATACACTAGTGCTTAGGAAATCTATTGGAGGCAGAAGCAGTCAAGGGTAGCTTAGGGTTAGGGTTAGGGTTAGGGTTAGGGTACGGCTTAGGGTACGGGTTCGGGTACGGGTTCGGGTACGGCGTAGGGTATGGGTTAGGTTTAGTGTTAGGGTTAGTTTGAGGGTTAGGGCTCGGTTTGGGGTACGGGTTAGGATTAGTGTACGTGTTAGGGTTAGGGTAGAGGTTAGGGTTAGGGTACGCGTTAGGGTTAAGGTAGTTATTAAACCTATCCCACTCTCTAGATACCCCTTAACACGTCAAGGAATATTATTTGGGGGTCCAGCCATGGAGAAGAGTTTAGACACTAGGAGAAGATAAGGAACACACCCATTATCAAGAAATCACATTAGGATTCTCTTTTTAACCTGTTCCTTAAAACACTAGTGCTTAGGAAATCTATTGGAGGCAGAAGCACTCAAGGGTAGCTTAGGGTTAGGGTTAGGGTTAGGGTTAGTGTTAGGGTACGGGTTCGGGTACGGGTTCGGGTACGGCGTAGGGTATGGGTTAGGGTTAGTGTTAGGGTTAGTTTGAGGGTTAGGGCTCGGTTTAGGGTACGGGTTAGGATTAGGGTACGTGTTAGGGTTAGGGTAGGGGTTTGGGTTAGGGTACTCGTTAGGGTTAGGGTAGTTATTAAACCTATCCCACTCTCTAGATACCCCTTAGCACGTCAAGGAATATTATTTGGGTGTCCAGCCATGGAGAAGAGTTTAGACACTAGGAGAAGATAAGGAACACACCCATTATCAAGAAATCACATTACGATTCTCTTTTTAACCTGTTCCTTAAAACACTAGTGCTTAGGAAATCTATTGGAGGCAGAAGCAGTCAAGGGTAGCTTAGGGTTAGGGTTAGGGTTAGGGTTAGGGTACGGGTTAGGTTACGGGTTTGGGTACGGCGTAGGGTATGGGTTAGGGTTAGGGTTAGGGTTAGTTTGAGGGTTAGGGCTCGGTTTAGGGTACGGGTTAGGATTAGGGTACGTGTTAGGGTTAGGGTACGGGTTAGGGTTAGGGTACGCGTTAGGGTTAGGGTAGTTATTAAACCTATCCCACTCTCTAGATACCCCTTAGCACGTCAAGGAATATTATTTGGGTGTCCTGCCATGGAGAAGAGTTTAGACACTAGGAGAAGATAAGGAACACACCCATTATCAAGAAATCACATTAGGATTCTCTTTTTAACCTGTTCCTTAAAACACTAGTGCTTAGGAAATCTATTGGAGGCAGAAGCAGTCAATGGTAGCTTATGGTTAGGGTTAGCATTAGGGTTAGGTTTAGGGTACGGCTTAGGGTACGGGTTCGGTTACGGGTTCAGTTACGGCATAGGGTAGGGTTTAGGTTTAGGGTTAGGTTTAGTTTGAAGGTTAGGGCTCGGTTTAGGGTACGGGTTAGGATTAGGGTTCGTGTTAGGGTTAGGGTAGGGTTTAGGGTTAGGGTACGCGTTAGGGTTAGGGTAGTTATTAAACCTATCCCACTCTCTAGATACCCCTTAGCACATCAAGGAATATTATTTGGGGGTCCAGCCATGGAGAACAGTTTAGACACTAGGAGAAGATAAGGAACACACCCATTATCCTGAAATCACATTAGGATTCTCTTTTTAAACTGTTCCTTAATACACTAGTGCTTAGGAAATCTATTGGAGGCAGAAGCAGTCAAGGGTAGCTTAGAGTTAGGGTTTGGGTTAGGGTTAGGGTTAGGGTACGGCTTAGGGTACGGGTTCAGGTACGGGTTCGGGTACGGCGTAGGGTATGGGTTAGGTTTAGGGTTAGGGTTAGCTTGAGGGTTAGGGCTCGGTTTAGGGTACGGGTTAGGATTAGTGTACGTGTTAGGGTTAGGGTAGAGGTTAGGGTTAGGGTACGCGTTAGGGTTAAGGTAGTTATTAAACCTATCCCACTCTCTAGATACCCCTTAGCACGTCAAGGAATATTATTTGGGGGTCCAGCCATGGAGAAGAGTTTAGACACTAGGAGAAGATAAGGAACACACCCATTATCCTGAAATCACATTAGGATTCTCTTTTTAACCTGTTCCTTAATACACTAGTGCTTAGGAAATCTATTGGAGGCAGAAGCAGTCAAGGGTAGCTTAGGGTTAGGGTTAGGGTTAGGGTTAGGGTACGGCTTAGGGTACGGGTTCGGGTACGGGTTCGGGTACGGCGTAGGGTATGGGTTAGGTTTAGGGTTAGGGTTAGTTTGAGGGTTAGGGCTCGGTTTAGGGTACGGGTTAGGATTAGTGTACGTGTTAGGGTTAGGGTAGAGGTTAGGGTTAGGGTACGCGTTAGGGTTAGGGTAGTTATTAAACCTATCCCACTCTCTAGATACCCCTTAGCACGTCAAGGAATATTATTTGGGGGTCCAGCCATGGAGAAGAGTTTAGACACTAGGAGAAGATAAGGAACACACCCATTATCAAGAAATCACATTAGGATTCTCTTTTTAACCTGTTCCTTAAAACACTAGTGCTTAGGAAATCTATTGGAGGCAGAAGCAGTCAAGGGTAGCTTAGGGTTAGGGTTAGGGTTAGTTTTAGGGTACGGGTTAGGTTACGGGTTCGGGTACGGCGTAGGGTATGGGTTAGGGTTAGGATTAGGGTTAGTTTGAGGGTTAGGGCTCGGTTTAGGGTACGGGTTAGGATTAGGGTACGTGTTAGGGTTAGGGTAGGGGTTAGGGTTAGGGTACGCGTTAGGGTTAGGGTAGTTATTAAACCTATCCCACTCTCTAGATACCCCTTAGCACGTCAAGGAATATTATTTGGGTGTCCAGCCATGGAGAAGAGTTTAAACACTAGGAGAAGATAAGGAACACACCCATTATCAAGAAATCACATTAGGATTCTCTTTTTAACCTGTTCCTTAAAACACTAGTGCTTAGGAAATCTATTGGAGGCAGAAGCAGTCAAGGGTAGCTTAGGGTTAGGTTTAGGGTTAGTGTTAGGGTACGGGTTAGGTTACGGGTTCGGGTACGGCGTAGGGAATGGGTTAGGGTTAGGGTTAGTTTGAGGGTTAGGGCTCGGTTTAGGGTACGGGTTAGGATTAGGGTACGTGTTAGGGTTAGGGTAGGGGTTAGGGTTAGGGTACGCGTTAGGGTTAGGGTAGTTATTAAACCTATCCCACTCTCTAGATACCCCTTAGCACGTCAAGGAATATTATTTGGGTGTCCAGCCATGGAGAAGAGTTTAGACACTAGGAGAAGATAAGGAACACACCCATTATCAAGAAATCACATTAGGATTCTCTTTTTAACCTGTTCCTTAAAACACTAGTGCTTAGGAAATCTATTGGAGGCAGAAGCAGTCAATGGTAGCTTAGGGTTAGGTTAGGGTTAGGGTTAGGTTTAGGGTACGGCTTAGGGTACGGGTTCGGGTACGGGTTCGTGTACGGCATAGGGTAGGGGTTAGGTTTAGGGTTAGGGTTAGTTTGAAGGTTAGGGCTCGGTTTAGGGTACGGGTTAGTATTAGGGTTCGTGTTAGGTTTAGGGTAGGGTTTAGGGTTAGGGTACGCGTTAGGGTTAGGGTAGTTATTAAACCTATCCCACTCTCTAGATACCCCTTAGCACGTCAAGGAATATTATTTGGGGGTCCAGCCATGGAGAAGAGTTTAGACACTAGGAGAAGATAAGGAACACACCCATTATCAAGAAATCACATTAGGATTCTCTTTTTAACCTGTTCCTTAATACACTAGTGTTTAGGAAATCTATTGGAGGCAGAAGCAGTCAAGGGTAGCTTAGGGTTAGGCTTAGGGTTAGGGTACTTCTTAGGGTACGGGTTCGGGTACGGGTTCGGGTACGGCGTAGGGTATGGGTTAGGTTTAGGGGTAGGGTTAGTTTGAGGGTTAGGGCTCGGTTTAGGTTACGGGTTAGGATTACTGTAGGTTTTAGGGTTAGGGTAGAGGTTAGGGTTAGGGTACGCGTTAGGGTTAGGGTAGTTATTAAACCTATCCCACTCTCTAGATACCCCTTAGCACGTCAAGGAATATTATTTGGGGGTCCAGCCATGGAGAAGAGTTTAGACACTAGGAGAAGATAAGGAACACACCCTTTATCCTGAAATCACATTAGGATTCTCTTTTTAACCTGTTCCTTAATACACTAGTGCTTAGGAAATCTATTGGAGGCAGAAGCAGTCAAGGGTAGCTTAGGGTTAGGTTTAGGGTTAGGGTTAGGGTTAGGGTTAGCTTTAGGGTACCGCTTAGGGTACGGGTTCGGGTACGGCGTAGGGTATGGGTTAGGGTTAGGGTTAGGGTTAATTTGAGGGTTAGGTCTCGGTTTAGGGTACGGGTTAGGATTAGTGTACGTGTTAGGGTTAGGGTAGAGGTTAGGGTTAGGGTACGCCTTAGGGTTAGGGTAGTTATTAAACCTATCCCACTCTCTAGATACCCCTTAGCACGTCAAGGAATATTATTTGGGGGTCCAGCCATGGAGAAGAGTTTAGACACTAGGAGAAGAAAAGGAACACACCCATTATCAAGAAATCACATTAGGATTCTCTTTTTAACCTGTTCCTTAAAACACTAGTGCTTAGGAAATCTATTGGAGGCAGAAGCAGTCAAGGGTAGCTTAGGGTTAGGGTTAGGGTTAGTGTTAGGGTACGGGTTAGGTTACGGGTTCGGGTACGGCGTAGGGTATGGGTTAGGTTTAGGGTTAGGGTTAGTTTGAGGGTTAGGGCTCGGTTTAGGGTACGGGTTAGGATTAGGGTACGTGTTAGGGTTAGGGTAGGGGTTAGGGTTAGGGTACGCGTTAGGGTTAGGGTAGTTATTAAACCTATCCCACTCTCTAGATACCCCTTAGCACGTCAAGGAATATTATTTGGGTGTCCAGCCATGGAGAAGAATTTAGACACTAGGAGAAGATAAGGAACACACCCATTATCAAGAAATCACATTAGGATTCTCTTTTTAACCTGTTCCTTAAAACACTAGTGCTTAGGAAATCTATTGGAGGCAGAAGCAGTCAAGGGAAGCTTAGGGTTAGGGTTAGGGTTAGGTTTAGGGTACGGCTTAGGGAACGGGTTCGGGTACGGGTTCGTGTACGGCGTAGGGTATGGGTTAGGGTTAGGGTTATGGTTAGTTTGAAGGGTAGGGCTCGGTTTAGGGTACGGGTTAGGATTAGGGTTCGTGTTAGGGTTAGGGTAGGGGTTAGGGTTAGGGTACGCGTTAGGGTTAGGGTAGTTATTAAACCTTTCCCACTCTCTAGATACCCCTTAGCACGTCAAGGAATATCATTTGGGGGTCCAGCCATGGAGAAGAGTTTAGACACTAGGAGAAGATAAGGAACACACCCATTATCCTGAAATCACATTAGGATTCTCTTTTAAACCTGTTCCTTAATACACTAGTGCTTAGGAAATCTATTGGAGGCAGAAGCAGTCAAGGGTAGCTTAGGGTTAGGGTTAGGGTTAGGGTTAGGGTTAGGGTACGGCTTAGGGTACGGGTTCGGGTACGGGTTCGGGTACGGCGTAGGGTATGGGTCAGATTTAGTGTTAGGGTTAGTTTGAGGGTTAGGGCTCGGTTTAGGGTACGGGTTAGGATTAGTGTACGTGTTAGGGTTAGGGTAGAGGTTAGGGTTAGGGTAGGCGTTAGGGTTAAGGTAGTTATTAAACCTATCCCACTCTCTAGATACCCCTTAGCACGTCAAGGAATATTATTTGGGGGTCCAGCGATGGAGAAGAGTTTAGACACTAGGAGAAGATAAGGAACACACCCATTATCAAGAAATCACATTAGGATTCTCTTTTTAACCTGTTCCTTAAAACACTAGTGCTTAGGAAATGTATTGGAGGCAGAAGCAGTCAAGGGTAGCTTAGGGTTAGGGTTAGGGTTAGGGTTAGGTTTAGGGTACGGCTTAGGGTACGGGTTCGGGTACGGGTTCGTGTACGGCGTAGGGTATGGGTTAGGGTTAGGGTTAGGGTTAGTTTGAAGGTTAGGGCTCGTTTTAGGGTACGGGTTAGGATTAGGGTTCGTGTTAGGGTTAGGGTAGGGGTTAGGGTTAGGGAACGCGTTAGGGTTAGGGTAGTTATTAAACCTATCCCACTCTCTAGATACCCCTTAGCACGTCAAGGAATATTATTTGGGGGTCCAGCCATGGAGAAGAGTTTAGACACTAGGAGAAGATAAGGAACACACCCATTATCAAGAAATCACATTAGGATTCTCTTTTTAACCTGTTCCTTAAAACACTAGTGCTTAGGAAATCTATTGGAGGCAGAAGCAGTCAAGGGTAGCTTAGGGTTAGGGTTAGGGTTAGGGTTAGGTTTAGGGTACGGCTTAGGGTACGGGTTCGGGTACGGGTTCAGGTACGGCATAGGGTAGGGGTTAGGTTTAGGGTTAGGTTTAGTTTGAAGGTTAGGGCTCGGTTTAGGGTACGGGTTAGGATTAGGGTTCGTGTTAGGTTTAGGGTAGGGTTTAGGGTTAGGGTACGCGTTAGGGTTAGGGTAGTTATTAAACCTATCCCACTCTCTAGATACCCCTTAGCACATCAAGGAATATTATTTGGGGGTCCAGCCATGGAGAACAGTTTAGACACTAGGAGAAGATAAGGAACACACCCATTATTCTGAAATCACATTAGGATTCTCTTTTTAACCTGTTCTTTAATACACTAGTGCTTAGGAAATCTATTGGAGGCAGAAGCAGTCAAGGGTAGCTTAGGGTTAGGGTTTGGGTTAGGGTTAGGGTTAGGGTACGGCTTAGGGTACGGGTTCGGGTACGGGTTCGGGTACGGCGTAGGGTATGGGTTAGGTTTAGGGTTAGGGTTAGCTTGAGGGTTAGGGCTCGGTTTAGGGTACGGGTTAGGATTAGTGTACGTGTTAGGGTTAGGGTAGAGGTTAGGGTTAGGGTACGCGTTAGGGTTAAGGTAGTTATTAAACCTATCCCACTCTCTAGATACCCCTTAGCACGTCAAGGAATATTATTTGGGTGTCCAGCCATGGAGAAGAGTTTAGACACTAGGAGAAGATAAGGAACACACCCATTATCCTGAAATCACATTAGGATTCTCTTTTTAACCTGTTCCTTAATACACTAGTGCTTAGGAAATCTATTGGAGGCAGAAGCAGTCAAGGGTAGCTTAGGGTTAGGGTTAGCGTTAGGGTTAGGGTACGGCTTAGGATACGGGTTCGGGTACGGGTTCGGGTACGGCGTAGGGTATTGGTTAGGTTTAGGGTTAGGGTTAGTTTGAGGGTTAGGGCTCGGTTTAGGGTACGGGTTAGGATAAGTGTACGTGTTAGGGTTAGGGTAGAGGTTAGGGTTAGGGTACGCGTTAGGGTTAGGGTAGTTATTAAACCTATCCCACTCTCTAGATACCCCTTAGCACGTCAAGGAATATTATTTGGGGGTCCAGCCATGGAGAAGAGTTTAGACACTAGGAGAAGATAAGGAACACACCCATTATCAAGAAATCACATTAGGATTCTCTTTTTAACCTGTTCCTTAAAACACTAGTGCTTAGGAAATCTATTGGAGGCAGAAGCAGTCAAGGGTATCTTAGGGTTAGGGTTAGGGTTAGTTTTAGGGTACGGGTTAGGTTACGGGTTCGGGTACGGCGTAGGGTATGGGTTAGGGTTAGGATTAGGGTTAGTTTGAGGGTTAGGGCTCGGTTTAGGGTACGGGTTAGGATTAGGGTACGTGTTAGGGTTAGGGTAGGGGTTAGGGTTAGGGTACGCGTTAGGGTTAGGGTAGTTATTAAACCTATCCCACTCTCTAGATACCCCTTAGCACGTCAAGGAATATTATTTGGGTGTCCAGCCATGGAGAAGAGTTTAGACACTAGGAGAAGATAAGGAACACACCCATTATCAAGAAATCACATTAGGATTCTCTTTTTAACCTGTTCCTTAAAACACTAGTGCTTAGGAAATCTATTGGAGGCAGAAGCAGTCAATGGTAGCTTAGGGTTAGGTTAGGGTTAGGGTTAGGTTTAGGGTACGGCTTAGGGTACGGGTTCGGGTACGGGTTCGTGTACGGCATAGGGTAGGGGTTAGGTTTAGGGTTAGGGTTAGTTTGAAGGTTAGGGCTCGGTTTAGGGTACGGGTTAGTATTAGGGTTCGTGTTAGGTTTAGGGTAGTGTTTAGGGTTAGGGTACGCGTTAGGGTTAGGGTAGTTATTAAACCTATCCCACTCTCTAGATACCCCTTAGCACGTCAAGGAATATTATTTGGGGGTCCAGCCATGGAGAATAGTTTAGACACTAGGAGAAGATAAGGAACACACCCATTATCCTGAAATCACATTAGGATTCTCTTTTTAACCTGTTCCTTAATACACTAGTGCTTAGGAAATCTATTGGAGGCAGAAGCAGTCAAGGGTAGCTTAGGGTTAGGCTTAGGGTTAGGGTACTTCTTAGGGTACGGTTTCGGGTACGGGTTCGGTTACGGCGTAGGGTATGGGTTAGGTTTAGGGGTAGGGTTAGTTTGAGGGTTAGGGCTCGGTTTAGGGTACGGGTTAGGATTAGTGTACGTTTTAGGGTTAGGGTAGAGGTTAGGGTTAGGGTACGCGTTAGGTTTAGGGTAGTTATTAAACCTATCCCACTCTCTAGATACCCCTTAGCACGTCAAGGAATATTATTTGGGGGTCCAGCCATGGAGAAGAGTTTAGACACTAGGAGAAGATAAGGAACACACCCTTTATCCTGAAATCACATTAGGATTCTCTTTTTAACCTGTTCCTTAATACACTAGTGCTTAGGAAATCTATTGGAGGCAGAAGCAGTCAAGGGTAGCTTAGGGTTAGGGTTAGGGTTAGGGTTAGGGTTAGGGTTAGCTTTAGGGTACCGCTTAGGGTACGGGTTCGGGTACGGCGTAGGGTATGGGTTAGGGTTAGGGTTAGGGTTAATTTGAGGGTTAGGGCTCGGTTTAGGGTACGGGTTAGGATTAGTGTACGTGTTAGGGTTAGGGTAGAGGTTAGGGTTAGGGTACGCCTTAGGGTTAGGGTAGTTATTAAACCTATCCCACTCTCTAGATACCCCTTAGCACGTCAAGGAATATTATTTGGGGGTCCAGCCATGGAGAAGAGTTTAGACACTAGGAGAAGAAAAGGAACACACCCATTATCAAGAAATCACATTAGGATTCTCTTTTTAACCTGTTCCTTAAAACACTAGTGCTTAGGAAATCTATTGGAGGCAGAAGCAGTCATGGGTAGCTTAGGGTTAGGGTTAGGGTTAGGGTTAGGGTACGGCTTAGGGTACGGGTTCGGGTACGGGTTCGAGTACGGCGTAGGGTATGGGTTAGTGTTAGGGTTAGGGTAAGTTTGAAGGTTAGGGCTCGGTTTAGGGTACGGGTTAGGATTAGGGTACGTGTTAGGGTTAGGGTAGGGGTTAGGGTTAGGGTACGCGTTAGGGTTAGGGTAGTTATTAAACCTATCCCACTCTCTAGATACCACTTAGCACGTCAAGGAATATTATTTGGGGGTCCAGCCATGGAGAAGAGTTTAGACACTAGGAGAAGATAAGGAACACACCCATTATCAAGAAATCACATTAGGATTCTCTTTTTAACCTGTTCCTTAAAACACTAGTGCTTAGGAAATCTATTGGAGGCAGAAGCAGTCAAGGGTAGCTTAGGGTTAGGGTTAGGGTTAGGGTACGGCTTAGGGTACGGGTTCGGGTACGGGTTCGGGTACGGGTTTGGGTATGGCGTAGGATATGGGTTAGGGTTAGGGTTAGGGTTAGTTTGAGGGTAAGGGCTCGGTTTAGGGTACGGGTTAGGATTAGGGCACGTGTTAGGGTTAGGGTAGGGTTTAGGGTTAGGGTACGCGTTAGGGTTAGGGTAGTTATTAAACCTATCCCACTCTCTAGATACCCCTTAGCACGTCAAGGAATATTATTTGGGTGTCCAGCCATGGAGAAAAGTTTAGACACTAGGAGAAGATAAGGAACACACCCATTATCAAGAAATCACATTAGGATTCTCTTTTTAACCTGTTCCTTAAAACACTAGTGCTTAGGAAATCTATTGGAGGCAGAAGCAGTCAAGGGTAGCTTAGGGTTAGGGTTAGGGTTAGGGTTAGGGTTAGGGTACGGCTTAGGGTACGGGTTTGGGTACGGGTTCATGTACGGCGTAGGGTATGGGTTAGGGTTAGGGTTAGTGTTAGTTTGAAGGTTAGGGCTCGGTTTAGGGTACGGGTTAGGATTAGGGTTCGTGTTAGGGTTAGGGTAGGGGTTAGGGTTAGGGTACGCGTTAGGGTTAGGGTAGTTATTAAACCTATCCCACTCTCTAGATACCCCTTAGCACGTCAAGGAATATTATTTGGGGGTCCAGGCATGGAGAAGAGTTTAGACACTAGGAGAAGATAAGGAACACACCCATTATCAAGAAATCACATTAGGATTCTCTTTTTAACCTGTTCCTTAAAACACTAGTGCTTAGGAAATCTATTGGAGGCAGAAGCAGTCAAGGGTAGCTTAGGGTTAGGTTTAGGGTTAGGACACGGCTTAGGGTACGGGTTCGGGTACGGGTTCGTGTACGGCGTAGGGTATGGGTTTGGGTTAGGGTTAGGGTTAGTTTGAAGTTTAGGGCTCGGTTTAGGGTACGGGTTAGGATTAGGGTTCGTGTTAGGGTTAGGGTAGGGGTTAGGGTTAGGGTACGCGTTAGGGTTAGGGTAGTTATTAAACCTATCCCACTCTCTAGATACCCCTTAGCACGTCAAGGAATATTATTTGGGTGTCCAGCCATGGAGAAGAGTTTAGACAGTAGGAGAAGATAAGGAACACACCCATTATCAAGAAATCACATTAGGATTCTCTTTTTAACCTGTTCCTTAAAACACTAGTGCTTAGGAAATCTATTGGAGGCAGAAGCAGGCAAGGGTAGCTTAGGGTTAGGGTTAGGGTTAGGGTTAGGGTTAGGGTACGGCTTAGGGTACGGGTTCGGGTACGGGTTCGTGTACGGCGTAGGGTATGGGTTAGTGTTAGGGTTACGGTTAGTTTGAAGGTTTGGTCTCGGTTTAGGGTACGGGTTAGGATTAGGGTTCGTGTTAGGGTTAGGGTAGGGGTTAGGGTTAGGGTACGCGTTAGGGTTAGGGTAGGTATTAAACCTATCCCACTCTCTAGATACCCCTTAGCACGTCAAGGAATATTATTTGGGGGTCCAGCCATGGAGAAGAGTTTAGACACTATGAGAAGATAAGGAACACACCCATTATCCTGAAATCACATTAGGATTCTCTTTTTAACCTGTTCCTTAATACACTAGTGCTTAGGAAATCTATTGGAGGCAGAAGCAGTCAAGGGTAGCTTAGAGTTAGGGTTACGGTTAGGGTTAGGGTTAGGGTATGGCTTAGGGTACGGGTTCGGGTACGGGTTCGGGTACGGCGTAGGGTATGGGTTAGGGTTAGGGTTAGGGTTAGTTTGAGGGTTAGGGCTCGGTTTAGGTTACGGGTTAGGATTAAGGTACGTGTTAGGGTTAGGGTAGGGGTTAGGGTTAGGGTACGCGTTAGGGTTAGGGTAGTTATTAAACCTATCCCACTCTCTAGATACCCCTTAGCACGTCAAGGAATATTATTTGGGGGTCCAGCCATGGAGAAGAGTTTAGACACTAGGAGAAGGTAAGGAACACACCCATTATCAAGAAATCACATTAGGATTCTCTTTTTAACCTGTTCCTTAAAACACTAGTGCTTAGGAAATCTATTGGAGGCAGAAGCAGTCAAGGGTAGCTTAGGTTTAGGGTTAGGGTTAGGGTTAGGGTTAGGGTACGGCTTAGGGTACGGGTTCGGGTACGGGTTCGTGTACGGCGTAGGGTATGGGTTAGGGTTAGGGTTAGGGTTAGTTTGAGTGTTAGCGCTCGGTTTAGGTTACGGGTTAGGATTAGGTTACGTGTTAGGGTTAGGGTAGGGGTTAGGGTTAGGGTACGCGTTAGGGTTAGGGTAGTTATTAAACCTATCCCACTCTCTAGATACCCCTTAGCACGTCAAGGAATATTATTTGGGCGTCCAGCCATGGAGAAGAGTTTAGACACTAGGAGAAGATAAGGTACACACCCATTATCAAGAAATCACATTAGGATTCTCTTTTTAACCTGTTCCTTAAAACACTAGTGCTTAGGAAATCTATTGGAGGCAGAAGCAGTCAAGGGTAGCTTAGGGTTAGGGTTAGGGTTAGGGTACGGCTTAGGGTACGGGTTCGGGTACGGGTTTGGGTATGGCGTAGGATATGGGTTAGGGTTAGGGTTAGGGTTAGTTTGAGGGTAAGGGCTCGGTTTAGGGTACGGGTTAGGATTAGGGTACGTGTTAGGGTTAGGGTAGGGTTTAGGGTTAGGGTACGCGTTAGGGTTAGGGTAGTTATTAAACTTATCCCACTCTCTAGATACCCCTTAGCACGTCAAGGAATATTATTTGGGTGTCCAGCCATGGAGAAAAGTTTAGACACTAGGAGAAGATAAGGAACACACCCATTATCAAGAAATCACATTAGGATTCTCTTTTTAACCTGTTCCTTAAAACACTAGTGCTTAGGAAATCTATTGGAGGCAGAAGCAGTCAAGGGTAGCTTAGGTTTATTGTTAGGGTTAGGGTTAGGGTACGGCTTAGGGTACGGGTTCGGGTACGGGTTCGAGTACGGCGTAGGGTATGGGTTAGTGTTAGGGTTAGGGTAAGTTTGAAGGTTAGGGCTCGGTTTAGGGTACGGGTTAGGATTAGGGTACGTGTTAGGGTTAGGGTAGGGGTTAGGGTTAGGGTACGCGTTAGGGTTAGGGTAGTTATTAAACCTATCCCACTCCCTAGATACCCCTTAGCACGTCAAGGAATATTATTTGGGGGTCCAGCCATGGAGAAGAGTTTAGACAGTAGGAGAAGATAAGGAACACACCCATTATCAAGAAATCACATTAGGATTCTCTTTTTAACCTGTTCCTTAAAACACTAGTGCTTAGGAAATCTATTGGAGGCAGAAGCAGTCAAGGGTAGCTTAGGGTTAGGGTTAGGGTTAGGGTTTGGGTTAGGGTACGGCTTAGGGTACGGGTTCGGGCATGGGTTCGTGTACGGCGTAGGGTATGTGTTAGGGTTAGGGTTAGGGTTAGTTTGAAGGTTAGGGCTCGGTTTAGGGTACGGGTTAGGATTAGGGTTCGTGTTAGGGTTAGGGTAGGGGTTAGGGTTAGGGTACGCGTTAGGGTTAGGGTAGTTATTAAACCTATCCCACTCTCTAGATACCCCTTAGCACGTCAAGGAATATTATTTGGGGGTCCAGCCATGGAGAAGAGTTTAGACACTAGGAGAAGATAAGGAACACACCCATTATCCTGAAATCACATTAGGATTCTCTTTTTAACCTGTTCCTTAAAACACTAGTGCTTAGGAAATCTATTGGAGGCAGAAGCAGTCAAGGGTAGCTTAGGGTTAGGGTTAGGGTTAGGGTTAGGTTTAGGGTACGGCTTAGGGTACGGGTTCGGGTACGGGTTCAGGTACGGCATAGGGTAGGGGTTAGGTTTAGGGTTAGGTTTAGTTTGAAGGTTAGGGCTCGGTTTAGGGTACGGGTTAGGATTAGGGTTCGTGTTAGTTTTAGGGTAGGGTTTAGGGTTAGGGTACGCGTTAGGGTTAGGGTAGTTATTAAACCTATCCCACTCTCTAGATACCCCTTAGCACATCAAGGAATATTATTTGGGGGTCCAGCCATGGAGAACAGTTTAGACACTAGGAGAAGATAAGGAACACACCCATTATTCTGAAATCACATTAGGATTCTCTTTTTAACCTGTTCTTTAATACACTAGTGCTTAGGAAATCTATTGGAGGCAGAAGCAGTCAAGGGTAGCTTAGGGTTAGGGTTTGGGTTAGGGTTAGGGTTAGGGTACGGCTTAGGGTACGGGTTCGGGTACGGGTTCGGGTACGGCGTAGGGTATGGGTTAGGTTTAGGGTTAGGGTTAGCTTGAGGGTTAGGGCTCGGTTTAGGGTACGGGTTAGGATTAGTGTACGTGTTAGGGTTAGGGTAGAGGTTAGGGTTAGGGTACGCGTTAGGGTTAAGGTAGTTATTAAACCTATCCCAATCTCTAGATACCCCTTAGCACGTCAAGGAATATTATTTGGGTGTCCAGCCATGGAGAAGAGTTTAGACACTAGGAGAAGATAAGGAACACACCCATTATCCTGAAATCACATTAGGATTCTCTTTTTAACCTGTTCCTTAATACACTAGTGCTTAGGAAATCTATTGGAGGCAGAAGCAGTCAAGGGTAGCTTAGGGTTAGGGTTAGCGTTAGGGTTAGGGTACGGCTTAGGATACGGGTTCGGGTACGGGTTCGGGTACGGCGTAGGGTATTGGTTAGGTTTAGGGTTAGGGTTAGTTTGAGGGTTAGGGCTCGGTTTAGGGTACGGGTTAGGATTAGTGTACGTGTTAGGGTTAGGGTAGAGGTTAGGGTTAGGGTACGCGTTAGGGTTAGGGTAGTTATTAAACCTATCCCACTCTCTAGATACCCCTTAGCACGTCAAGGAATATTATTTGGGGGTCCAGCCATGGAGAAGTGTTTAGACACTAGGAGAAGATAAGGAACACACCCATTATCAAGAAATCACATTAGGATTCTCTTTTTAACCTGTTCCTTAAAACACTAGTGCTTAGGAAATCTATTGGAGGCAGAAGCAGTCAAGGGTATCTTAGGGTTAGGGTTAGGGTTAGTTTTAGGGTACGGGTTAGGTTACGGGTTCGGGTACGGCGTAGGGTATGGGTTAGGGTTAGGATTAGGGTTAGTTTGAGGGTTAGGGCTCGGTTTAGGGTACGGGTTAGGATTAGGGTACGTGTTAGGGTTAGGGTAGGGGTTAGGGTTAGGGTACGCGTTAGGGTTAGGGTAGTTATTAAACCTATCCCACTCTCTAGATACCCCTTAGCACGTCAAGGAATATTATTTGGGGGTCCAGCCATGGAGAAGAGTTTAAACACTAGGAGAAGATAAGGAACACACCCATTATCAAGAAATCACATTAGGATTCTCTTTTTAACCTGTTCCTTAAAACACTAGTGCTTAGGAAATCTATTAGAGGCAAAAGCAGTCAAGGGTAGCTTAGGGTTAGGGTTAGGGTTAGTGTTAGGGTACGGGTTAGGTTACGGGTTCGGGTACGGCGTAGGGTATGGGTTAGGGTTAGGATTAGGGTTAGTTTGAGGGTTAGGGCTCGGTTTAGGGTACGGGTTAGGATTAGGGTACGTGTTAGGGTTAGGGTAGGGGTTAGGGTTAGGGTACGCGTTAGGGTTAGGGTAGTTATTAAACCTATCCCACTCTCTAGATACCCCTTAGCACGTCAAGGAATATTATTTGGGTGTCCAGCCATGGAGAAGAGTTTAGACACTAGGAGAAGATAAGGAACACACCCATTATCAAGAAATCACATTAGGATTCTCTTTTTAACCTGTTCCTTAAAACACTAGTGCTTAGGAAATCTATTGGAGGCAGAAGCAGTCAAGGGTAGCTTAGGGTTAGGCTTAGGGTTAGGGTACTTCTTAGGGTACGGTTTCGGGTACGGGTTCGGTTACGGCGTAGGGTATGGGTTAGGTTTAGGGGTAGGGTTAGTTTGAGGGTTAGGGCTCGGTTTAGGGTACGGGTTAGGATTAGTGTACGTTTTAGGGTTAGGGTAGAGGTTAGGGTTAGGGTACGCGTTAGGTTTAGGGTAGTTATTAAACCTATCCCACTCTCTAGATACCCCTTAGCACGTCAAGGAATATTATTTGGGGGTCCAGCCATGGAGAAGAGTTTAGACACTAGGAGAAGATAAGGAACACACCCTTTATCCTGAAATCACATTAGGATTCTCTTTTTAACCTGTTCCTTAATACACTAGTGCTTAGGAAATCTATTGGAGGCAGAAGCAGTCAAGGGTAGCTTAGGGTTAGGGTTAGGGTTAGGGTTAGGGTTAGGGTTAGCTTTAGGGTACCGCTTAGGGTACGGGTTCGGGTACGGCGTAGGGTATGGGTTAGGGTTAGGGTTAGGGTTAATTTGAGGGTTAGGGCTCGGTTTAGGGTACGGGTTAGGATTAGTGTACGTGTTAGGGTTAGGGTAGAGGTTAGGGTTAGGGTACGCCTTAGGGTTAGGGTAGTTATTAAACCTATCCCACTCTCTAGATACCCCTTAGCACGTCAAGGAATATTATTTGGGGGTCCAGCCATGGAGAAGAGTTTAGACACTAGGAGAAGAAAAGGAACACACCCATTATCAAGAAATCACATTAGGATTCTCTTTTTAACCTGTTCCTTAAAACACTAGTGCTTAGGAAATCTATTGGAGGCAGAAGCAGTCATGGGTAGCTTAGGGTTAGGGTTAGGGTTAGGGTTAGGGTACGGCTTAGGGTACGGGTTCGGGTACGGGTTCGAGTACGGCGTAGGGTATGGGTTAGTGTTAGGGTTAGGGTAAGTTTGAAGGTTAGGGCTCGGTTTAGGGTACGGGTTAGGATTAGGGTACGTGTTAGGGTTAGGGTAGGGGTTAGGGTTAGGGTACGCGTTAGGGTTAGGGTAGTTATTAAACCTATCCCACTCTCTAGATACCACTTAGCACGTCAAGGAATATTATTTGGGGGTCCAGCCATGGAGAAGAGTTTAGACACTAGGAGAAGATAAGGAACACACCCATTATCAAGAAATCACATTAGGATTCTCTTTTTAACCTGTTCCTTAAAACACTAGTGCTTAGGAAATCTATTGGAGGCAGAAGCAGTCAAGGGTAGCTTAGGGTTAGGGTTAGGGTTAGGGTACGGCTTAGGGTACGGGTTCGGGTACGGGTTCGGGTACGGGTTTGCGTATGGCGTAGGATATGGGTTAGGGTTAGGGTTAGGGTTAGTTTGAGGGTAAGGGCTCGGTTTAGGGTACGGGTTAGGATTAGGGCACGTGTTAGGGTTAGGGTAGGGTTTAGGGTTAGGGTACGCGTTAGGGTTAGGGTAGTTATTAAACCTATCCCACTCTCTAGATACCCCTTAGCACGTCAAGGAATATTATTTGGGTGTCCAGCCATGGAGAAAAGTTTAGACACTAGGAGAAGATAAGGAACACACCCATTATCAAGAAATCACATTAGGATTCTCTTTTTAACCTGTTCCTTAAAACACTAGTGCTTAGGAAATCTATTGGAGGCAGAAGCAGTCAAGGGTAGCTTAGGGTTAGGGTTAGGGTTAGGGTTAGGGTTAGGGTACGGCTTAGGGTACGGGTTTGGGTACGGGTTCATGTACGGCGTAGGGTATGGGTTAGGGTTAGGGTTAGTGTTAGTTTGAAGGTTAGGGCTCGGTTTAGGGTACAGGTTAGGATTAGGGTTCGTGTTAGGGTTAGGGTAGGGGTTAGGGTTAGGGTACGCGTTAGGGTTAGGGTAGTTATTAAACCTATCCCACTCTCTAGATACCCCTTAGCACGTCAAGGAATATTATTTGGGGGTCCAGGCATGGAGAAGAGTTTAGACACTAGGAGAAGATAAGGAACACACCCATTATCAAGAAATCACATTAGGATTCTCTTTTTAACCTGTTCCTTAAAACACTAGTGCTTAGGAAATCTATTGGAGGCAGAAGCAGTCAAGGGTAGCTTAGGGTTAGGTTTAGGGTTAGGACACGGCTTAGGGTACGGGTTCGGGTACGGGTTCGTGTACGGCGTAGGGTATGGGTTTGGGTTAGGGTTAGGGTTAGTTTGAAGGTTAGGGCTCGGTTTAGGGTACGGGTTAGGATTAGGGTTCGTGTTAGGGTTAGGGTAGGGGTTAGGGTTAGGGTACGCGTTAGGGTTAGGGTAGTTATTAAACCTATCCCACTCTCTAGATACCCCTTAGCACGTCAAGGAATATTATTTGGGTGTCCAGCCATGGAGAAGAGTTTAGACAGTAGGAGAAGATAAGGAACACACCCATTATCAAGAAATCACATTAGGATTCTCTTTTTAACCTGTTCCTTAAAACACTAGTGCTTAGGAAATCTATTGGAGGCAGAAGCAGTCAAGGGTAGCTTAGGGTTAGGGTTAGGGTTAGGGATAGGGTTAGGGTACGGCTTAGGGTACGGGTTCGGGTACGGGTTCGTGTACGGCGTAGGGTATGGGTTAGTGTTAGGGTTACGGTTAGTTTGAAGGTTTGGTCTCGGTTTAGGGTACGGGTTAGGATTAGGGTTCGTGTTAGGGTTAGGGTAGGGGTTAGGGTTAGGGTACGCGTTAGGGTTAGGGTAGGTATTAAACCTATCCCACTCTCTAGATACCCCTTAGCACGTCAAGGAATATTATTTGGGGGTCCAGCCATGGAGAAGAGTTTAGACACTATGAGAAGATAAGGAACACACCCATTATCCTGAAATCACATTAGGATTCTCTTTTTAACCTGTTCCTTAATACACTAGTGCTTAGGAAATCTATTGGAGGCAGAAGCAGTCAAGGGTAGCTTAGAGTTAGGGTTACGGTTAGGGTTAGGGTTAGGGTATGGCTTAGGGTACGGGTTCGGTTACGGGTTCGGGTACGGCGTAGGGTATGGGTTAGGGTTAGGGTTAGGGTTAGTTTGAGGGTTAGGGCTCGGTTTAGGGTACGGGTTAGGATTAAGGTACGTGTTAGGGTTAGGGTAGGGGTTAGGGTTAGGGTACGCGTTAGGGTTAGGGTAGTTATTAAACCTATCCCACTCTCTAGATACCCCTTAGCACGTCAAGGAATATTATTTGGGGGTCCAGCCATGGAGAAGAGTTTAGACACTAGGAGAAGGTAAGGAACACACCCATTATCAAGAAATCACATTAGGATTCTCTTTTTAACCTGTTCCTTAAAACACTAGTGCTTAGGAAATCTATTGGAGGCAGAAGCAGTCAAGGGTAGCTTAGGTTTAGGGTTAGGGTTAGGGTTAGGGTTAGGGTACGGCTTAGGGTACGGGTTCGGGTACGGGTTCGTGTACGGCGTAGGGTATGGGTTAGGGTTAGGGTTAGGGTTAGTTTGAGTGTTAGCGCTCGGTTTAGGTTACGGGTTAGGATTAGGTTACGTGTTAGGGTTAGGGTAGGGGTTAGGGTTAGGGTACGCGTTAGGGTTAGGGTAGTTATTAAACCTATCCCACTCTCTAGATACCCCTTAGCACGTCAAGGAATATTATTTGGGCGTCCAGCCATGGAGAAGAGTTTAGACACTAGGAGAAGATAAGGTACACACCCATTATCAAGAAATCACATTAGGATTCTCTTTTTAACCTGTTCCTTAAAACACTAGTGCTTAGGAAATCTATTGGAGGCAGAAGCAGTCAAGGGTAGCTTAGGGTTAGGGTTAGGGTTAGGGTACGGCTTAGGGTACGGGTTCGGGTACGGGTTTGGGTATGGCGTAGGATATGGGTTAGGGTTAGGGTTAGGGTTAGTTTGAGGGTAAGGGCTCGGTTTAGGGTACGGGTTAGGATTAGGGTACGTGTTAGGGTTAGGGTAGGGTTTAGGGTTAGGGTACGCGTTAGGGTTAGGGTAGTTATTAAACTTATCCCACTCTCTAGATACCCCTTAGCACGTCAAGGAATATTATTTGGGTGTCCAGCCATGGAGAAAAGTTTAGACACTAGGAGAAGATAAGGAACACACCCATTATCAAGAAATCACATTAGGATTCTCTTTTTAACCTGTTCCTTAAAACACTAGTGCTTAGGAAATCTATTGGAGGCAGAAGCAGTCAAGGGTAGCTTAGGTTTATTGTTAGGGTTAGGGTTAGGGTACGGCTTAGGGTACGGGTTCGGGTACGGGTTCGAGTACGGCGTAGGGTATGGGTTAGTGTTAGGGTTAGGGTAAGTTTGAAGGTTAGGGCTCGGTTTAGGGTACGGGTTAGGATTAGGGTACGTGTTAGGGTTAGGGTAGGGGTTAGGGTTAGGGTACGCGTTAGGGTTAGGGTAGTTATTAAACCTATCCCACTCCCTAGATACCCCTTAGCACGTCAAGGAATATTATTTGGGGGTCCAGCCATGGAGAAGAGATTAGACAGTAGGAGAAGATAAGGAACACACCCATTATCAAGAAATCACATTAGGATTCTCTTTTTAACCTGTTCCTTAAAACACTAGTGCTTAGGAAATCTATTGGAGGCAGAAGCAGTCAAGGGTAGCTTAGGGTTAGGGTTAGGGTTAGGGTTTGGGTTAGGGTACGGCTTAGGGTACGGGTTCGGGTATGGGTTCGTGTACGGCGTAGGGTATGTGTTAGGGTTAGTGTTAGGGTTAGTTTGAAGGTTAGGGCTCGGTTTAGGGTACGGGTTAGGATTAGGTTTCGTGTTAGGGTTAGGGTAGGGGTTAGGGTTAGGGTACGCGTTAGGGTTAGGGTAGTTATTAAACCTATCCCACTCTCTAGATACCCCTTAGCACGTCAAGGAATATTATTTGGGGGTCCAGCCATGGAGAAGAGTTTAGACACTAGGAGAAGATAAGGAACACACCCATTATCAAGAAATCACATTAGGATTCTCTTTTTAACCTGTTCCTTAAAACACTAGTGCTTAGGAAATCTATTGGAGGCAGAAGCAGTCAAGGGTAGCTTAGGGTTAGGGTTAGGGTTAGGGCTAGGGTTAGGACACGGCTTAGGGTACGGGTTCGGGTACGGGTTAGTGTACGGCGTAGGGTATGGGTTTGGGTTAGGTTTAGGGTTAGTTTGAAGGTTAGGGCTCGGTTTAGGGTACGGGTTAGGATTAGGGTTCGTGTTAGTGTTAGGGTAGGGGTTAGGGTTAGGGTACGCGTTAGGGTTAGGGTAGTTATTAAAACTATCCCACTCTCTAGATACCCCTTAGCACGTCAAGGAATATTATTTGGGGGTCCAGCCATGGAGAAGAGTTTAGACACTATGAGAAGATAAGGAACACACCCATTATCCTGAAATCACATTAGGATTCTCTTTTTAACCTGTTCCTTAATACACTAGTGCTTAGGAAATCTATTGGAGGCAGAAGCAGTCAAGGGTAGCTTAGAGTTAGGGTTACGGTTAGGGTTAGGGTTAGGGTATGGCTTAGGGTACGGGTTCGGGTACGGGTTCGGGTACGGCGTAGGGTATGGGTTAGGGTTAGTTTGAGGGTTAGGGCTCGGTTTAGGGTACGGGTTAGGATTAGGGTACGTGTTAGTGTTAGGGTAGTGGTTAGAGTTAGGGTACGCGTTAGGGTTAGGGTAGTTATTAAACCTATCCCACTCTCTAGATACCCCTTAGCACGTCAAGGAATATTATTTGGGGGTCCAGCCATGGAGAAGAGTTTAGACACTAGGAGAAGGTAAGGAACACACCCATTATCAAGAAATCACATTAGGATTCTCTTTTTAACCTGTTCCTTAAAACACTAGTGCTTAGGAAATCTATTGGAGGCAGAAGCAGTCAAGGGTAGCTTAGGGTTAGGGTTAGGGTTAGGGCTAGGGTTAGGACACGGCTTAGGGTACGGGTTCGGGTACGGGTTCGTGTTCGGCGTAGGGTATGGGTTTGGGTTAGGGTTAGGGTTAGTTTGAAGGTTAGGGCTCGGTTTAGGGTACGGGTTAGGATTAGGGTTCGTGTTAGGGTTAGGGTAGGGGTTAGGGTTAGGGTACGCGTTAGGGTTAGGGTAGTTATTAAACCTATCCCACTCTCTAGATACCACTTAGCACGTCAAGGAATATTATTTTGGGGTCCAGCCATGGAGAAGAGTTTAGACACTAGGAGAAGATAAGGAACACACCCATTATCAAGAAATCACATTAGGATTCTCTTTTTAACCTGTTCCTTAAAACACTAGTGCTTAGGAAATCTATTGGAGGCAGAAGCAGTCAAGGGTAGCTTAGGGTTAGGGTTAGGGATAGGGTACGGCTTAGGGTACGGGTTCGGGTACGGGTTCGGGTAAGGGTTTGGGTATGGCGTAGGATATGGGTTAGGGTTAGGGTTAGGGTTAGTTTGAGGGTAAGGGCTCGGTTTAGGGTACGGGTTAGGATTAGGGCACGTGTTAGGGTTAGGGTAGGGTTTAGGGTTAGGGTACGCGTTAGGGTTAGGGTAGTTATTAAACCTATCCCACTCTCTAGATACCCCTTAGCACGTCAAGGAATATTATTTGGGTGTCCAGCCATAGAGAAAAGTTTAGACACTAGGAGAAGATAAGGAACACACCCATTATCAAGAAATCACATTAGGATTCTCTTTTTAACCTGTTCCTTAAAACACTAGTGCTTAGGAAATCTATTGGAGGCAGAAGCAGTCAAGGGTAGCTTAGGGTTAGGGTTAGGGTTAGGGTTAGGGTTAGGGTACGGCTTAGGGTACGGGTTTGGGTACGGGTTCATGTACGGCGTAGGGTATGGGTTAGGGTTAGGGTTAGTGTTAGTTTGAAGGTTAGGGCTCGGTTTAGGGTACGGGTTAGGATTAGGGTTCGTGTTAGGGTTAGGGTAGGGTTTAGGGTTAGGGTACGCGTTAGGGTTAGGGTAGTTATTAAACCTATCCCACTCTCTAGATACCCCTTAGCACGTCAAGGAATATTATTTGGGGGTCCAGGCATGGAGAAGAGTTTAGACACAAGGAGAAGATAAGGAACACACCCATTATCAAGAAATCACATTAGGATTCTCTTTTTAACCTGTTCCTTAATACACTAGTGCTTAGGAAATCTATTGGAGGCAGAAGCAGTCAAGGGTAGCTTAGGGTTAGGGTTTGGGTTAGGACACGGCTTAGGGTACGGGTTCGGGTACGGGTTCGTGTACGGCGTAGGGTATGGGTTTGGGTTAGGGTTAGGGTTAGTTTGAAGGTTAGGGCTCGGTTTAGGGTACGGGTTAGGATTAGGGTTCGTGTTAGGGTTAGGGTAGGGGTTAGGGTTAGGGTACGCGTTAGGGTTAGGGTAGTTATTAAACCTATCCCACTCTCTAGATACCCCTTAGCACGTCAAGGAATATTATTTGGGTGTCCAGCCATGGAGAAGAGTTTAGACAGTAGGAGAAGATAAGGAACACACCCATTATCAAGAAATCACATTAGGATTCTCTTTTTAACCTGTTCCTTAAAACACTAGTGCTTAGGAAATCTCTTGGAGGCAGAAGCAGTCAAGGGTAGCTTAGGGTTAGGGTTAGGGTTAGGGTTAGGGTTAGGGTACGGCTTAGGGTACGGGTTCGGGTACGGGTTCGTGTACGGCGTAGGGTATGGGTTAGTGTTAGGGTTACGGTTAGTTTGAAGGTTTGGTCTCGGTTTAGGGTACGGGTTAGGATTAGGGTTCGTGTTAGGGTTAGGGTAGGGGTTAGGGTTAGGGTACGCGTTAGGGTTAGGGTAGTTATTAAACCTATCCCACTCTCTAGATACCCCTTAGCACGTCAAGGTATATTATTTGGGGGTCCAGCCATGGAGAAGAGTTTAGACACTATGAGAAGATAAGGAACACACCCATTATCCTGAAATCACATTAGGATTCTCTTTTTAACCTGTTCCTTAATACACTAGTGCTTAGGAAATCTATTGGAGGCAGAAGCAGTCAAGGGTAGCTTAGAGTTAGGGTTACGGTTAGGGTTAGGGTTAGGGTATGGCTTAGGGTACGGGTTCGGGTACGGGTTCGGGTACGGCGTAGTGTATGGGTTAGGGTTAGGGTTAGGGTTAGTTTGAGGGTTAGGGCTCGGTTTAGGGTACGGGTTAGGATTAAGGTACGTGTTAGGGTTAGGGTAGGGGTTAGGGTTAGGGTACGTGTTAGGGTTAGGGTAGTTATTAAACCTATCCCACTCTCTAGATACCCCTTAGCACGTCAAGGAATATTATTTGGGGGTCCAGCCATGGAGAAGAGTTTAGACACTAGGAGAAGGTAAGGAACACACCCATTATCAAGAAATCACATTAGGATTCTCTTTTTAACCTGTTCCTTAAAACACTAGTGCTTAGGAAATCTATTGGAGGCAGAAGCAGTCAAGGGTAGCTTAGGGTTAGGGTTAGGGTTAGGGTTAGGGTTAGGGTATGGCTTAGGGTACGGGTTCGGGTACGGGTTCGTGTACGGCGTAGGGTATGGGTTAGGGTTAGGGTTAGGGTTAGTTTGAGTGTTAGCGCTCGGTTTAGGTTACGGGTTAGGATTAGGTTACGTGTTAGGGTTAGGGTAGGGGTTAGGGTTAGGGTACGCGTTAGGGTTAGGGTAGTTATTAAACCTATCCCACTCTCTAGATACCCCTTAGCACGTCAAGGAATATTATTTGGGCGTCCAGCCATGGAGAAGAGTTTAGACAATAGGAGAAGATAAGGTACACACCCATTATCAAGAAATCACATTAGGATTCTCTTTTTAACCTGTTCCTTAAAACACTAGTGCTTAGGAAATCTATTGGAGGCAGAAGCAGTCAAGGGTAGCTTAGGGTTAGGGTTAGGGTTAGGGTTAGGGTACGGCTTAGGGTACGGGTTCGGGTACGGGTTCGAGTACGGCGTAGGGTATGGGTTAGTGTTAGGGTTAGGGTAAGTTTGAAGGTTAGGGCTCGGTTTAGGGTACGGGTTAGGATTAGGGTACGTGTTAGGGTACGCGTTAGGGTTAGGGTAGTTATTAAACCTATCCCACTCTCTAGATACCCCTTAGCACGTCAAGGAATATTATTTGGGGGTCCAGCCATGGAGAAGAGTTTAGAAACTATGAGAAGATAAGGAACACACCCATTATCAAGAAATCACATTAGGATTCTCTTTTTAACCTGTTCCTTAAAACACTAGTGCTTAGGAAATCTATTGGAGGCAGAAGCAGTCAAGGGTAGCTTAGGGTTAGGGTTAGGGTTAGGGCTAGTGTTAGGACACGGCTTAGGGTACGGGTTCGGGTACGGGTTCGTGTACGGCGTAGGGTATGGGTTTGGGTTAGGGTTAGGGTTCGTTTGAAGGTTAGGGCTCGGTTTAGGGTACGGGTTAGGATTAGGGTTCGTGTTAGGGTTAGGGTAGTGGTTAGGGTTAGGGTACGCGTTAGGGTTAGGGTAGTTATTAAACCTATCCCACTCTCTAGATACCCCTTAGCACGTCAAGGAATATTATTTGGGGGTCCAGCCATGGAGAAGAGTTTAGACACTAGGAGAAGATAAGGAACACACCCATTATCAAGAAATCACATTAGGATTCTCTTTTTAACCTGTTCCTTAAAACACTAGTGCTTAGGAAATCTATTGGAGGCAGAAGCAGTCAAGGGTAGCTTAGGGTTAGGGTTAGGGTTAGGGTTAGGGTTAGGGTACGGCTTAGGGTACGGGTTCGGGTACGGGTTCGTGTACGGCGTAGGGTATGGGTTAGTGTTAGGGTTAGGGTTAGTTTGAAGTTTAGGGCTCGGTTTAGGGTACGGGTTAGGATTAGGGTACGTGTTAGGGTTAGGGTAGGGGTTAGGGTTAGGGTACGCGTTAGGGTTAGGGTAGTTATTAAACCTATCCCACTCCCTAGATACCCCTTAGCACGTCAAGGAATATTATTTGGGGGTCCAGCCATGGAGAAGAGTTTAGACAGTAGGAGAAGATAAGGAACACACCCATTATCAAGAAATCACATTAGGATTCTCTTTTTAACCTGTTCCTTAAAACACTAGTGCTTAGGAAATCTATTGGAGGCAGAAGCAGTCAAGGGTAGCCTAGGGTTAGGGTTAGGGTTAGGGTTAGGGTTAGGGTACGGCTTAGGGTACGGGTTTGGGTACGGGTTCGTGTACGGCGTAGGGTATGTGTTAGGGTTAGGGTTAGTGTTAATTTGAAGGTTAGGGCTCGGTTTAGGGTACGGGTTAGGATTAGGGTTCGTGTTAGGGTTAGGGTAGGGGTTAGGGTTAGGGTACGCGTTAGGGTTAGGGTAGTTATTAAACCTATCCCACTCTCTAGATACCCCTTAGCACGTCAAGGAATATTATTTGGTGGTCCAGGCATGGAGAAGAGTTTAGACACTAGGAGAAGATAAGGAACACACCCATTATCAAGAAATCACATTAGGATTCTCTTTTTAACCTGTTCCTTAAAACACTAGTGCTTAGGAAATCTATTGGAGGCAGAAGCAGACAAGGGTAGCTTAGGGTTAGGTTTAGGGTTAGGGCTAGGGTTAGGACACGGCTTAGGGTACGGGTTCGGGTACGGGTTCGTGTACGGCGTAGGGTATGGGTTTGGGTTAGGGTTAGGGTTAGTTTGAAGGTTAGGGCTCGGTTTAGGGTACGGGTTAGGATTAGGGTTCGTGTTAGGGTTAGGGTAGGGGTTAGGGTTAGGGTACGCGTTAGGGTTAGGGTAGTTATTAAACCTATCCCACTCTCTAGATACCCCTTAGCACGTCAAGGAATATTATTTGGGTGTCCAGCCATGGAGAAGAGTTTAGACAGTAGGAGAAGATAAGGAACACACCCATTATCAAGAAATCACATTAGGATTCTCTTTTTAACCTGTTCCTTAAAACACTAGTGCTTAGGAAATCTATTGGAGGCAGAAGCAGTCAAGGGTAGCTTAGGGTTAGGGTTAGGGTTAGGGTTAGGGTTAGGGTACGGCTTAGGGTACGGGTTCGGGTACGGGTTCGTGTACGGCGTAGGGTATGGGTTAGTGTTAGGGTTAGGGTTAGTTTGAAGGTTTGGTCTCGGTTTAGGGTACGGGTTAGGATTAGGGTTCGTGTTAGGGTTAGGGTAGGGGTTAGGGTTAGGGTACGCGTTAGGGTTAGGGTAGTTATTAAACCTATCCCACTCTCTAGATACCCCTTAGCACGTCAAGGAATATTATTTGGGGGTCCAGCCATGGAGAAGAGTTTAGACACTATGAGAAGATAAGGAACACACCCATTATCCTGAAATCACATTAGGATTCTCTTTTTAACCTGTTCCTTAATACAATAGTGCTTAGGAAATCTATTGGAGGCAGAAGCAGTCAAGGGTAGCTTAGAGTTAGGGTTACGGTTAGGGTTAGGGTTAGGGTATGGCTTAGGGTACGGGTACGGGTACGGGTTCGGGTACGGCGTAGGGTATGGGTTAGGGTTAGGGTTAGGGTTAGTTTGAGGGTTAGGGCTCGGTTTAGGGTACGGGTTAGGATTAAGGTACGTGTTAGTGTTAGGGTAGGGGTTAGGGTTAGGGTACGCGTTAGGGTTAGGGTAGTTATTAAACCTATCCCACTCTCTAGATACCCCTTAGCACGTCAAGGAATATTATTTGGGGGTCCAGCCATGGAGAAGAGTTTAGACACTAGGAGAAGGTAAGGAACACACCCATTATCAAGAAATCACATTAGGATTCTCTTTTTAACCTGTTCCTTAAAACACTAGTGCTTAGGAAATCTATTGGAGGCAGAAGCAGTCAAGGGTAGCTTAGGGTTAGGGTTAGGGTTAGGGTACGGCTTAGGGTACGGGTTCGGGTACGGGTTCAGTTACGGGTTCGTGTACGGCGTAGGGTATGGGTTAGGGTTAGGGTTAGGGTTAGTTTGAAGGTTAGGGCTCGGTTTAGGGTACGGGTTAGGATTAGGGTTCGTGTTAGGGTTAGGGTAGGGGTTAGGGTTAGGGTACGCGTTAGGGTTAGGGTAGTTATTAAACCTATCCCACTCCCTAGATACCCCTTAGCACGTCAAGGAATATTATTTGGGGGTCCAGCCATGGAGAAGAGTTTAGACAGTAGGAGAATATAAGGAACACACCCATTATCAAGAAATCACATTCGGATTCTCTTTTTAACCTGTTCCTTAAAACACTAGTGCTTAGGAAATCTATTGGAGGCAGAAGCAGTCAAGGGTAGCTTAGGGTTAGGGTTAGGGTTAGGGTACGGCTTAGGGTACGGCTTAGGGTACGGGTTCGGGTACGGGTTCGTGTACGTCGTAGGGTATGGGTTAGGGTTAGGGTTAGGGTTAGTTTGAAGGTTAGGGCTCGGTTTAGGGTACGGGTTAGGATTAGGGTTCTTGTTAGGGTTAGGGTAGGGGTTAGGGTTAGGGTACGCGTTAGGGTTAGGGTAGTTATTAAACCTATCCCACTCTCTAGATACCCCTTAGCACGTCAAGGAATATTATTTGGGGGTCCAGGCATGGAGAAGAGTTTAGACACTATGAGAAGATAAGGAACACACCCATTATCAAGAAATCACATTAGGATTCTCTTTTTAACCTGTTCCTTAAAACACTAGTGCTTAGGAAATCTATTGGAGGCAGAAGCAGTCAAGGGTAGCTTAGGGTTAGGGTTAGGGTTAGGGCTAGGGTTAGGACACGGCTTAGGGTACGGGTTCGGGTACGGGTTCGTGTACGGCGTAGGGTATGGGTTTGGGTTAGGGTTAGGGTTCGTTTGAAGGTTAGGGCTCGGTTTAGGGTACGGGTTAGGATTAGGGTTCGTGTTAGGGTTAGGGTAGGGGTTAGGGTTAGGGTACGCGTTAGGGTTAGGGTAGTTATTAAACCTATCCCACTCTCTAGATACCCCTTAGCACGTCAAGGAATATTATTTGGGGGTCCAGCCATGGAGAAGAGTTTAGACAGTAGGAGAATATAAGGAACACACCCATTATCAAGAAATCACATTAGGATTCTCTTTTTAACCTGTTCCTTAAAACACTAGTGCTTAGGAAATCTATTGGAGGCAGAAGCAGTCAAGGGTAGCTTAGGGTTAGGGTTAGGGTTAGGATTAGGGTTAGGGTACGGCTTAGGGTACGGGTTCGGGTACGGGTTCGTGTACGTCGTAGGGTATGGGTTAGGGTTAGGGTTAGGGTTAGTTTGAAGGTTAGGGCTCGGTTTAGGGTACGGGTTAGGATTAGGGTTCTTGTTAGGGTTAGGGTAGGGGTTAGGGTTAGGGTACGCGTTAGGGTTAGGGTAGTTATTAAACCTATCCCACTCTCTAGATACCCCTTAGCACGTCAAGGAATATTATTTGGGGGTCCAGCCATGGAGAAGAGTTTAGACACTATGAGAAGATAAGGAACACACCCATTATCAAGAAATCACATTAGGATTCTCTTTTTAACCTGTTCCTTAAAACACTAGTGCTTAGGAAATCTATTGGAGGCAGAAGCAGTCAAGGGTAGCTTAGGGTTAGGGTTAGGGTTAGGGCTAGGGTTAGGACACGGCTTAGGGTACGGGTTCGGGTACGGGTTCGTGTACGGCGTAGGGTATGGGTTTGGGTTAGGGTTAGGGTTCGTTTGAAGGTTAGGGCTCGGTTTAGGGTACGGGTTAGGATTAGGGTTCGTGTTAGGGTTAGGGTAGTGGTTAGGGTTAGGGTACGCGTTAGGGTTAGGGTAGTTATTAAACCTATCCCACTCTCTAGATACCCCTTAGCACGTCAAGGAATATTATTTGGGGGTCCAGCCATGGAGAAGAGTTTAGACACTAGGAGAAGATAAGGAACACACCCATTATCAAGAAATCACATTAGGATTCTCTTTTTAACCTGTTCCTTAAAACACTAGTGCTTAGGAAATCTATTGGAGGCAGAAGCAGTCAAGGGTAGCTTAGGGTTAGGGTTAGGGTTAGCATACGGCTTAGGGTACGGGTTAGGGTACGGGTTCGTGTACGGGTTTGGGTATGGCGTAGGATATGGGTTAGGGTTAGGGTTAGGGTTAGTTTGAGGGTAAGGGCTCGGTTTAGGGTACGGGTTAGGATTAGGGTACGTGTTAGGGTTAGGGTAGGGTTTAGGGTTAGGGTACGCGTTAGGGTTAGGGTAGTTATTAAACCTATCCCACTCTCTAGATACCCCTTAGCACGTCAAGGAATATTATTTGGGTGTCCAGCCATGGAGAAAAGTTTAGACACTAGGAGAAGATAAGGAACACACCCATTATCAAGAAATCACATTAGGATTCTCTTTTAACCTGTTCCTTAAAACACTAGTGCTTAGGAAATCTATTGGAGGCAGAAGCAATCAAGGGTAGCTTAGGGTTAGGGTTAGGGTTAGGGTTAGGGTTAGGGTACGGCTTAGGGTACGGGTTTGGGTACGGGTTCGTGTACGGCGTAGGTTATGGGTTAGTGTTAGGGTTAGGGTAATTTTGAAGGTTAGGGCTCGGTTTAGGGTACGGGTTAGGATTAGGGTACGTGTTAGGGTTAGGGTAGTGGTTAGGGTTAGGGTACGCGTTAGGGTTAGGGTAGTTATTAAACCTATCCCACTCCCTAGATACCCCTTAGCACGTCAAGGAATATTATTTGGGGGTCCAGCCATGGAGAAGAGTTTAGACAGTAGGAGAAGATAAGGAACACACCCATTATCAAGAAATCACATTAGGATTCTCTTTTTAACCTGTTCCTTAAAACACTAGTGCTTAGGAAATCTATTGGAGGCAGAAGCAGTCAAGAGTAGCTTAGGGTTAGGGTTAGGGTTAGGGTACGGCTTAGGGTACGGGTTCGCGTACGGGTTCAGGTACGGGTTCGGGTACGGCGTAGGGTATGGGTTAGGGTTAGGGTTAGGGTTAGTTTGAAGGTTAGGGCTCGGTTTAGGGTACGGGTTAGGATTAGGGTTCGTGTTAGGGTTAGGGTAGGGTTTAGGGTTAGGGTACGCGTTAGGGTTAGGGTAGTTATTAAACCTATCCCACTCTCTAGATACCCCTAAGCACGTCAAGGAATATTATTTGGGTGTCCAGCCATGGAGAAAAGTTTAGACACTAGGAGAAGATAAGGAACACACCCATTATCAAGAAATCACATTAGGATTCTCTTTTTAACCTGTTCCTTAAAACACTAGTGCTTAGGAAATCTATTGGAGGCAGAAGCAGTCAAGGGTAGCTTAGGGTTAGGGTTAGGGTTAGGGTTAGGGTTAGGGTACGGCTTAGGGTACGGGTTCGGGTACGGGTTCGTGTACGGCGTAGGGTATGGGTTAGTGTTAGGGTTAGGGTTAGTTTGAAGTTTAGGGCTCGGTTTAGGGTACGGGTTAGGATTAGGGTACGTGTTAGGGTTAGGGTAGGGGTTAGGGTTAGGGTACGCGTTAGGGTTAGGGTAGTTATTAAACCTATCCCACTCCCTAGATACCCCTTAGCACGTCAAGGAATATTATTTGGGGGTCCAGCCATGGAGAAGAGTTTAGACAGTAGGAGAAGATAAGGAACACACCCATTATCAAGAAATCACATTAGGATTCTCTTTTTAACCTGTTCCTTAAAACACTAGTGCTTAGGAAATCTATTGGAGGCAGAAGCAGTCAAGGGTAGCCTAGGGTTAGGGTTAGGGTTAGGGTTAGGGTTAGGGTACGGCTTAGGGTACGGGTTTGGGTACGGGTTCGTGTACGGCGTAGGGTATGTGTTAGGGTTAGGGTTAGTGTTAATTTGAAGGTTAGGGCTCGGTTTAGGGTACGGGTTAGGATTAGGGTTCGTGTTAGGGTTAGGGTAGGGGTTAGGGTTAGGGTACGCGTTAGGGTTAGGGTAGTTATTAAACCTATCCCACTCTCTAGATACCCCTTAGCACGTCAAGGAATATTATTTGGGGGTCCAGGCATGGAGAAGAGTTTAGACACTAGGAGAAGATAAGGAACACACCCATTATCAAGAAATCACATTAGGATTCTCTTTTTAACCTGTTCCTTAAAACACTAGTGCTTAGGAAATCTATTGGAGGCAGAAGCAGACAAGGGTAGCTTAGGGTTAGGTTTAGGGTTAGGGCTAGGGTTAGGACACGGCTTAGGGTACGGGTACGGGTACGGGTTCGTGTACGGCGTAGGGTATGGGTTTGGGTTAGGGTTAGGGTTAGTTTGAAGGTTAGGGCTCGGTTTAGGGTACGGGTTAGGATTAGGGTTCGTGTTAGGGTTAGGGTAGGGGTTAGGGTTAGGGTACGCGTTAGGGTTAGGGTAGTTATTAAACCTATCCCACTCTCTAGATACCCCTTAGCACGTCAAGGAATATTATTTGGGTGTCCAGCCATGGAGAAGAGTTTAGACAGTAGGAGAAGATAAGGAACACACCCATTATCAAGAAATCACATTAGGATTCTCTTTTTAACCTGTTCCTTAAAACACTAGTGCTTAGGAAATCTATTGGAGGCAGAAGCAGTCAAGGGTAGCTTAGGGTTAGGGTTAGGGTTAGGGTTAGGGTTAGGGTACGGCTTAGGGTACGGGTTCGGGTACGGGTTCGTGTACGGCGTAGGGTATGGGTTAGTGTTAGGGTTAGGGTTAGTTTGAAGGTTTGGTCTCGGTTTAGGGTACGGGTTAGGATTAGGGTTCGTGTTAGGGTTAGGGTAGGGGTTAGGGTTAGGGTACGCGTTAGGGTTAGGGTAGTTATTAAACCTATCCCACTCTCTAGATACCCCTTAGCACGTCAAGGAATATTATTTGGGGGTCCAGCCATGGAGAAGAGTTTAGACACTATGAGAAGATAAGGAACACACCCATTATCCTGAAATCACATTAGGATTCTCTTTTTAACCTGTTCCTTAATACAATAGTGCTTAGGAAATCTATTGGAGGCAGAAGCAGTCAAGGGTAGCTTAGAGTTAGGGTTACGGTTAGGGTTAGGGTTAGGGTATGGCTTAGGGTACGGGTACGGGTACGGGTTCGGGTACGGCGTAGGGTATGGGTTAGGGTTAGGGTTAGGGTTAGTTTGAGGGTTAGGGCTCGGTTTAGGGTACGGGTTAGGATTAAGGTACGTGTTAGTGTTAGGGTAGGGGTTAGGGTTAGGGTACGCGTTAGGGTTAGGGTAGTTATTAAACCTATCCCACTCTCTAGATACCCCTTAGCACGTCAAGGAATATTATTTGGGGGTCCAGCCATGGAGAAGAGTTTAGACACTAGGAGAAGGTAAGGAACACACCCATTATCAAGAAATCACATTAGGATTCTCTTTTTAACCTGTTCCTTAAAACACTAGTGCTTAGGAAATCTATTGGAGGCAGAAGCAGTCAAGGGTAGCTTAGGGTTAGGGTTAGGGTTAGGGTACGGCTTAGGGTACGGGTTCGGGTACGGGTTCAGTTACGGGTTCGTGTACGGCGTAGGGTATGGGTTAGGGTTAGGGTTAGGGTTAGTTTGAAGGTTAGGGCTCGGTTTAGGGTACGGGTTAGGATTAGGGTTCGTGTTAGGGTTAGGGTAGGGGTTAGCGTTAGGGTACGCGTTAGGGTTAGGGTAGTTATTAAACCTATCCCACTCCCTAGATACCCCTTAGCACGTCAAGGAATATTATTTGGGGGTCCAGCCATGGAGAAGAGTTTAGACAGTAGGAGAATATAAGGAACACACCCATTATCAAGAAATCACATTAGGATTCTCTTTTTAACCTGTTCCTTAAAACACTAGTGCTTAGGAAATCTATTGGAGGCAGAAGCAGTCAAGGGTAGCTTAGGGTTAGGGTTAGGGTTAGGATTAGGGTTAGGGTACGGCTTAGGGTACGGGTTCGGGTACGGGTTCGTGTACGTCGTAGGGTATGGGTTAGGGTTAGGGTTAGGGTTAGTTTGAAGGTTAGGGCTCGGTTTAGGGTACGGGTTAGGATTAGGGTTCTTGTTAGGGTTAGGGTAGGGTTTAGGGTTAGGGTACGCGTTAGGGTTAGGGTAGTTATTAAACCTATCCCACTCTCTAGATACCCCTAAGCACGTCAAGGAATATTATTTGGGTGTCCAGCCATGGAGAAAAGTTTAGACACTAGGAGAAGATAAGGAACACACCCATTATCAAGAAATCACATTAGGATTCTCTTTTTAACCTGTTCCTTAAAACACTAGTGCTTAGGAAATCTATTGGAGGCAGAAGCAGTCAAGGGTAGCTTAGGGTTAGGGTTAGGGTTAGGGTTAGGGTTAGGGTACGGCTTAGGGTACGGGTTCGGGTACGGGTTCGTGTACGGCGTAGGGTATGGGTTAGTGTTAGGGTTAGGGTTAGTTTGAAGTTTAGGGCTCGGTTTAGGGTACGGGTTAGGATTAGGGTACGTGTTAGGGTTAGGGTAGGGGTTAGGGTTAGGGTACGCGTTAGGGTTAGGGTAGTTATTAAACCTATCCCACTCCCTAGATACCCCTTAGCACGTCAAGGAATATTATTTGGGGGTCCAGCCATGGAGAAGAGTTTAGACAGTAGGAGAAGATAAGGAACACACCCATTATCAAGAAATCACATTAGGATTCTCTTTTTAACCTGTTCCTTAAAACACTAGTGCTTAGGAAATCTATTGGAGGCAGAAGCAGTCAAGGGTAGCCTAGGGTTAGGGTTAGGGTTAGGGTTAGGGTTAGGGTACGGCTTAGGGTACGGGTTTGGGTACGGGTTCGTGTACGGCGTAGGGTATGTGTTAGGGTTAGGGTTAGTGTTAATTTGAAGGTTAGGGCTCGGTTTAGGGTACGGGTTAGGATTAGGGTTCGTGTTAGGGTTAGGGTAGGGGTTAGGGTTAGGGTACGCGTTAGGGTTAGGGTAGTTATTAAACCTATCCCACTCTCTAGATACCCCTTAGCACGTCAAGGAATATTATTTGGGGGTCCAGGCATGGAGAAGAGTTTAGACACTAGGAGAAGATAAGGAACACACCCATTATCAAGAAATCACATTAGGATTCTCTTTTTAACCTGTTCCTTAAAACACTAGTGCTTAGGAAATCTATTGGAGGCAGAAGCAGACAAGGGTAGCTTAGGGTTAGGTTTAGGGTTAGGGCTAGGGTTAGGACACGGCTTAGGGTACGGGTTCGGGTACGGGTTCGTGTACGGCGTAGGGTATGGGTTTGGGTTAGGGTTAGGGTTAGTTTGAAGGTTAGGGCTCGGTTTAGGGTACGGGTTAGGATTAGGGTTCGTGTTAGGGTTAGGGTAGGGGTTAGGGTTAGGGTACGCGTTAGGGTTAGGGTAGTTATTAAACCTATCCCACTCTCTAGATACCCCTTAGCACGTCAAGGAATATTATTTGGGTGTCCAGCCATGGAGAAGAGTTTAGACAGTAGGAGAAGATAAGGAACACACCCATTATCAAGAAATCACATTAGGATTCTCTTTTTAACCTGTTCCTTAAAACACTAGTGCTTAGGAAATCTATTGGAGGCAGAAGCAGTCAAGGGTAGCTTAGGGTTAGGGTTAGGGTTAGGGTTAGGGTTAGGGTACGGCTTAGGGTACGGGTTCGGGTACGGGTTCGTGTACGGCGTAGGGTATGGGTTAGTGTTAGGGTTAGGGTTAGTTTGAAGGTTTGGTCTCGGTTTAGGGTACGGGTTAGGATTAGGGTTCGTGTTAGGGTTAGGGTAGGGGTTAGGGTTAGGGTACGCGTTAGGGTTAGGGTAGTTATTAAACCTATCCCACTCTCTAGATACCCCTTAGCACGTCAAGGAATATTATTTGGGGGTCCAGCCATGGAGAAGAGTTTAGACACTATGAGAAGATAAGGAACACACCCATTATCCTGAAATCACATTAGGATTCTCTTTTTAACCTGTTCCTTAATACAATAGTGCTTAGGAAATCTATTGGAGGCAGAAGCAGTCAAGGGTAGCTTAGAGTTAGGGTTACGGTTAGGGTTAGGGTTAGGGTATGGCTTAGGGTACGGGTACGGGTACGGGTTCGGGTACGGCGTAGGGTATGGGTTAGGGTTAGGGTTAGGGTTAGTTTGAGGGTTAGGGCTCGGTTTAGGGTACGGGTTAGGATTAAGGTACGTGTTAGTGTTAGGGTAGGGGTTAGGGTTAGGGTACGCGTTAGGGTTAGGGTAGTTATTAAACCTATCCCACTCTCTAGATACCCCTTAGCACGTCAAGGAATATTATTTGGGGGTCCAGCCATGGAGAAGAGTTTAGACACTAGGAGAAGGTAAGGAACACACCCATTATCAAGAAATCACATTAGGATTCTCTTTTTAACCTGTTCCTTAAAACACTAGTGCTTAGGAAATCTATTGGAGGCAGAAGCAGTCAAGGGTAGCTTAGGGTTAGGGTTAGGGTTAGGGTACGGCTTAGGGTATGGGTTCGGGTACGGGTTCAGTTACGGGTTCGTGTACGGCGTAGGGTATGGGTTAGGGTTAGGGTTAGGGTTAGTTTGAAGGTTAGGGCTCGGTTTAGGGTACGGGTTAGGATTAGGGTTCGTGTTAGGGTTAGGGTAGGGGTTAGGGTTAGGGTACGCGTTAGGGTTAGGGTAGTTATTAAACCTATCCCACTCCCTAGATACCCCTTAGCACGTCAAGGAATATTATTTGGGGGTCCAGCCATGGAGAAGAGTTTAGACAGTAGGAGAATATAAGGAACACACCCATTATCAAGAAATCACATTAGGATTCTCTTTTTAACCTGTTCCTTAAAACACTAGTGCTTAGGAAATCTATTGGAGGCAGAAGCAGTCAAGGGTAGCTTAGGGTTAGGGTTAGGGTTAGGATTAGGGTTAGGGTACGGCTTAGGGTACGGGTTCGGGTACGGGTTCGTGTACGTCGTAGGGTATGGGTTAGGGTTAGGGTTAGGGTTAGTTTGAAGGTTAGGGCTCGGTTTAGGGTACGGGTTAGGATTAGGGTTCTTGTTAGGGTTAGGGTAGGGTTTAGGGTTAGGGTACGCGTTAGGGTTAGGGTAGTTATTAAACCTATCCCACTCTCTAGATACCCCTAAGCACGTCAAGGAATATTATTTGGGTGTCCAGCCATGGAGAAAAGTTTAGACACTAGGAGAAGATAAGGAACACACCCATTATCAAGAAATCACATTAGGATTCTCTTTTTAACCTGTTCCTTAAAACACTAGTGCTTAGGAAATCTATTGGAGGCAGAAGCAGTCAAGGGTAGCTTAGGGTTAGGGTTAGGGTTAGGGTTAGGGTTAGGGTACGGCTTAGGGTACGGGTTCGGGTACGGGTTCGTGTACGGCGTAGGGTATGGGTTAGTGTTAGGGTTAGGGTTAGTTTGAAGTTTAGGGCTCGGTTTAGGGTACGGGTTAGGATTAGGGTACGTGTTAGGGTTAGGGTAGGGGTTAGGGTTAGGGTACGCGTTAGGGTTAGGGTAGTTATTAAACCTATCCCACTCCCTAGATACCCCTTAGCACGTCAAGGAATATTATTTGGGGGTCCAGCCATGGAGAAGAGTTTAGACAGTAGGAGAAGATAAGGAACACACCCATTATCAAGAAATCACATTAGGATTCTCTTTTTAACCTGTTCCTTAAAACACTAGTGCTTAGGAAATCTATTGGAGGCAGAAGCAGTCAAGGGTAGCCTAGGGTTAGGGTTAGGGTTAGGGTTAGGGTTAGGGTACGGCTTAGGGTACGGGTTCGGGTACGGGTTCGTGTACGGCGTAGGGTATGTGTTAGGGTTAGGGTTAGTGTTAATTTGAAGGTTAGGGCTCGGTTTAGGGTACGGGTTAGGATTAGGGTTCGTGTTAGGGTTAGGGTAGGGGTTAGGGTTAGGGTACGCGTTAGGGTTAGGGTAGTTATTAAACCTATCCCACTCTCTAGATACCCCTTAGCACGTCAAGGAATATTATTTGGGGGTCCAGGCATGGAGAAGAGTTTAGACACTAGGAGAAGATAAGGAACACACCCATTATCAAGAAATCACATTAGGATTCTCTTTTTAACCTGTTCCTTAAAACACTAGTGCTTAGGAAATCTATTGGAGGCAGAAGCAGACAAGGGTAGCTTAGGGTTAGGTTTAGGGTTAGGGCTAGGGTTAGGACACGGCTTAGGGTACGGGTTCGGTTACGGGTTCGTGTACGGCGTAGGGTATGGGTTTGGGTTAGGGTTAGGGTTAGTTTGAAGGTTAGGGCTCGGTTTAGGGTACGGGTTAGGATTAGGGTTCGTGTTAGGGTTAGGGTAGGGGTTAGGGTTAGGGTACGCGTTAGGGTTAGGGTAGTTATTAAACCTATCCCACTCTCTAGATACCCCTTAGCACGTCAAGGAATATTATTTGGGTGTCCAGCCATGGAGAAGAGTTTAGACAGTAGGAGAAGATAAGGAACACACCCATTATCAAGAAATCACATTAGGATTCTCTTTTTAACCTGTTCCTTAAAACACTAGTGCTTAGGAAATCTATTGGAGGCAGAAGCAGTCAAGGGTAGCTTAGGGTTAGGGTTAGGGTTAGGGTTAGGGTTAGGGTACGGCTTAGGGTACGGGTTCGGGTACGGGTTCGTGTACGGCGTAGGGTATGGGTTAGTGTTAGGGTTAGGGTTAGTTTGAAGGTTTGGTCTCGGTTTAGGGTACGGGTTAGGATTAGGGTTCGTGTTAGGGTTAGGGTAGGGGTTAGGGTTAGGGTACGCGTTAGGGTTAGGGTAGTTATTAAACCTATCCCACTCTCTAGATACCCCTTAGCACGTCAAGGAATATTATTTGGGGGTCCAGCCATGGAGAAGAGTTTAGACACTATGAGAAGATAAGGAACACACCCATTATCCTGAAATCACATTAGGATTCTCTTTTTAACCTGTTCCTTAATACAATAGTGCTTAGGAAATCTATTGGAGGCAGAAGCAGTCAAGGGTAGCTTAGAGTTAGGGTTACGGTTAGGGTTAGGGTTAGGGTATGGCTTAGGGTACGGGTACGGGTACGGGTTCGGGTACGGCGTAGGGTATGGGTTAGGGTTAGGGTTAGGGTTAGTTTGAGGGTTAGGGCTCGGTTTAGGGTACGGGTTAGGATTAAGGTACGTGTTAGTGTTAGGGTAGGGGTTAGGGTTAGGGTACGCGTTAGGGTTAGGGTAGTTATTAAACCTATCCCACTCTCTAGATACCCCTTAGCACGTCAAGGAATATTATTTGGGGGTCCAGCCATGGAGAAGAGTTTAGACACTAGGAGAAGGTAAGGAACACACCCATTATCAAGAAATCACATTAGGATTCTCTTTTTAACCTGTTCCTTAAAACACTAGTGCTTAGGAAATCTATTGGAGGCAGAAGCAGTCAAGGGTAGCTTAGGGTTAGGGTTAGGGTTAGGGTACGGCTTAGGGTACGGGTTCGGGTACGGGTTCAGTTACGGGTTCGTGTACGGCGTAGGGTATGGGTTAGGGTTAGGGTTAGGGTTAGTTTGAAGGTTAGGGCTCGGTTTAGGGTACGGGTTAGGATTAGGGTTCGTGTTAGGGTTAGGGTAGGGGTTAGGGTTAGGGTACGCGTTAGGGTTAGGGTAGTTATTAAACCTATCCCACTCCCTAGATACCCCTTAGCACGTCAAGGAATATTATTTGGGGGTCCAGCCATGGAGAAGAGTTTAGACAGTAGGAGAATATAAGGAACACACCCATTATCAAGAAATCACATTAGGATTCTCTTTTTAACCTGTTCCTTAAAACACTAGTGCTTAGGAAATCTATTGGAGGCAGAAGCAGTCAAGGGTAGCTTAGGGTTAGGGTTAGGGTTAGGATTAGGGTTAGGGTACGGCTTAGGGTACGGGTTCGGGTACGGGTTCGTGTACGTCGTAGGGTATGGGTTAGGGTTAGGGTTAGGGTTAGTTTGAAGGTTAGGGCTCGGTTTAGGGTACGGGTTAGGATTAGGGTTCTTGTTAGGGTTAGGGTAGGGGTTAGGGTTAGGGTACGCGTTAGGGTTAGGGTAGTTATTAAACCTATCCCACTCTCTAGATACCCCTTAGCACGTCAAGGAATATTATTTGGGGGTCCAGCCATGGAGAAGAGTTTAGACACTATGAGAAGATAAGGAACACACCCATTATCAAGAAATCACATTAGGATTCTCTTTTTAACCTGTTCCTTAAAACACTAGTGCTTAGGAAATCTATTGGAGGCAGAAGCAGTCAAGGGTAGCCTAGGGTTAGGGTTAGGGTTAGGGTTAGGGTTAGGGTACGGCTTAGGGTACGGGTTCGGGTACGGGTTCGTGTACGGCGTAGGGTATGTGTTAGGGTTAGGGTTAGTGTTAATTTGAAGGTTAGGGCTCGGTTTAGGGTACGGGTTAGGATTAGGGTTCGTGTTAGGGTTAGGGTAGGGGTTAGGGTTAGGGTACGCGTTAGGGTTAGGGTAGTTATTAAACCTATCCCACTCTCTAGATACCCCTTAGCACGTCAAGGAATATTATTTGGGGGTCCAGGCATGGAGAAGAGTTTAGACACTAGGAGAAGATAAGGAACACACCCATTATCAAGAAATCACATTAGGATTCTCTTTTTAACCTGTTCCTTAAAACACTAGTGCTTAGGAAATCTATTGGAGGCAGAAGCAGACAAGGGTAGCTTAGGGTTAGGTTTAGGGTTAGGGCTAGGGTTAGGACACGGCTTAGGGTACGGGTTCGGGTACGGGTTCGTGTACGGCGTAGGGTATGGGTTTGGGTTAGGGTTAGGGTTAGTTTGAAGGTTAGGGCTCGGTTTAGGGTACGGGTTAGGATTAGGGTTCGTGTTAGGGTTAGGGTAGGGGTTAGGGTTAGGGTACGCGTTAGGGTTAGGGTAGTTATTAAACCTATCCCACTCTCTAGATACCCCTTAGCACGTCAAGGAATATTATTTGGGTGTCCAGCCATGGAGAAGAGTTTAGACAGTAGGAGAAGATAAGGAACACACCCATTATCAAGAAATCACATTAGGATTCTCTTTTTAACCTGTTCCTTAAAACACTAGTGCTTAGGAAATCTATTGGAGGCAGAAGCAGTCAAGGGTAGCTTAGGGTTAGGGTTAGGGTTAGGGTTAGGGTTAGGGTACGGCTTAGGGTACGGGTTCGGGTACGGGTTCGTGTACGGCGTAGGGTATGGGTTAGTGTTAGGGTTAGGGTTAGTTTGAAGGTTTGGTCTCGGTTTAGGGTACGGGTTAGGATTAGGGTTCGTGTTAGGGTTAGGGTAGGGGTTAGGGTTAGGGTACGCGTTAGGGTTAGGGTAGTTATTAAACCTATCCCACTCTCTAGATACCCCTTAGCACGTCAAGGAATATTATTTGGGGGTCCAGCCATGGAGAAGAGTTTAGACACTATGAGAAGATAAGGAACACACCCATTATCCTGAAATCACATTAGGATTCTCTTTTTAACCTGTTCCTTAATACAATAGTGCTTAGGAAATCTATTGGAGGCAGAAGCAGTCAAGGGTAGCTTAGAGTTAGGGTTACGGTTAGGGTTAGGGTTAGGGTATGGCTTAGGGTACGGGTACGGGTACGGGTTCGGGTACGGCGTAGGGTATGGGTTAGGGTTAGGGTTAGGGTTAGTTTGAGGGTTAGGGCTCGGTTTAGGGTACGGGTTAGGATTAAGGTACGTGTTAGTGTTAGGGTAGGGGTTAGGGTTAGGGTACGCGTTAGGGTTAGGGTAGTTATTAAACCTATCCCACTCTCTAGATACCCCTTAGCACGTCAAGGAATATTATTTGGGGGTCCAGCCATGGAGAAGAGTTTAGACACTAGGAGAAGGTAAGGAACACACCCATTATCAAGAAATCACATTAGGATTCTCTTTTTAACCTGTTCCTTAAAACACTAGTGCTTAGGAAATCTATTGGAGGCAGAAGCAGTCAAGGGTAGCTTAGGGTTAGGGTTAGGGTTAGGGTACGGCTTAGGGTACGGGTTCGGGTACGGGTTCAGTTACGGGTTCGTGTACGGCGTAGGGTATGGGTTAGGGTTAGGGTTAGGGTTAGTTTGAAGGTTAGGGCTCGGTTTAGGGTACGGGTTAGGATTAGGGTTCGTGTTAGGGTTAGGGTAGGGGTTAGGGTTAGGGTACGCGTTAGGGTTAGGGTAGTTATTAAACCTATCCCACTCCCTAGATACCCCTTAGCACGTCAAGGAATATTATTTGGGGGTCCAGCCATGGAGAAGAGTTTAGACAGTAGGAGAATATAAGGAACACACCCATTATCAAGAAATCACATTAGGATTCTCTTTTTAACCTGTTCCTTAAAACACTAGTGCTTAGGAAATCTATTGGAGGCAGAAGCAGTCAAGGGTAGCTTAGGGTTAGGGTTAGGGTTAGGATTAGGGTTAGGGTACGGCTTAGGGTACGGGTTCGGGTACGGGTTCGTGTACGTCGTAGGGTATGGGTTAGGGTTAGGGTTAGGGTTAGTTTGAAGGTTAGGGCTCGGTTTAGGGTACGGGTTAGGATTAGGGTTCTTGTTAGGGTTAGGGTAGGGGTTAGGGTTAGGGTACGCGTTAGGGTTAGGGTAGTTATTAAACCTATCCCACTCTCTAGATACCCCTTAGCACGTCAAGGAATATTATTTGGGGGTCCAGCCATGGAGAAGAGTTTAGACACTATGAGAAGATAAGGAACACACCCATTATCAAGAAATCACATTAGGATTCTCTTTTTAACCTGTTCCTTAAAACACTAGTGCTTAGGAAATCTATTGGAGGCAGAAGCAGTCAAGGGTAGCTTAGGGTTAGGGTTAGGATTAGCATACGGCTTAGGGTACGGGTTAGGGTACGGGTTCGGGTACGGGTTTGGGTATGGCGTAGGATATGGGTTAGGGTTAGGGTTAGGGTTAGTTTGAGGGTAAGGGCTCGGTTTAGGGTACGGGTTAGGATTAGGGCACGTGTTAGGGTTAGGGTAGGGTTTAGGGTTAGGGTACGCGTTAGGGTTAGGGTAGTTATTAAAACTATCCCACTCTCTAGATACCCCTTAGCACGTCAAGGAATATTATTTGGGTGTCCAGCCATGGAGAAAAGTTTAGACACTAGGAGAAGATAAGGAACACACCCATTATCAAGAAATCACATTAGGATTCTCTTTTTAACCTGTTCCTTAAAACACTAGTGCTTAGGAAATCTATTGGAGGCAGAAGCAGTCAAGGGTAGCTTAGGGTTAGGGTTAGGGTTAGGGTTAGGGTTAGGGTACGGCTTAGGGTACGGGTTTGGGTACGGGTTCATGTACGGCGTAGGGTATGGGTTAGGGTTAGGGTTAGTGTTAGTTTGAAGGTTAGGGCTCGGTTTAGGGTACGGGTTAGGATTAGGGTTCGTGTTAGGGTTAGGGTAGGGTTTAGGGTTAGGGTACGCGTTAGGGTTAGGGTAGTTATTAAACCTATCCCACTCTCTAGATACCCCTTAGCACGTCAAGGAATATTATTTGGGGGTCCAGGCATGGAGAAGAGTTTAGACACAAGGAGAAGATAAGGAACACACCCATTATCAAGAAATCACATTAGGATTCTCTTTTTAACCTGTTCCTTAAAACACTAGTGCTTAGGAAATCTATTGGAGGCAGAAGCAGTCAAGGGTAGCTTAGGGTTAGGGTTTGGGTTAGGACACGGCTTAGGGTACGGGTTCGGGTACGGGTTCGTGTACGGCGTAGGGTATGGGTTTGGGTTAGGGTTAGGGTTAGTTTGAAGGTTAGGGCTCGGTTTAGGGTACGGGTTAGGATTAGGGTTCGTGTTAGGGTTAGGGTAGGGGTTAGGGTTAGGGTACGCGTTAGGGTTAGGGTAGTTATTAAACCTATCCCACTCTCTAGATACCCCTTAGCACGTCAAGGAATATTATTTGGGTGTCCAGCCATGGAGAAGAGTTTAGACAGTAGGAGAAGATAAGGAACACACCCATTATCAAGAAATCACATTAGGATTCTCTTTTTAACCTGTTCCTTAAAACACTAGTGCTTAGGAAATCTCTTGGAGGCAGAAGCAGTCAAGGGTAGCTTAGGGTTAGGGTTAGGGTTAGGGTTAGGGTTAGGGTACGGCTTAGGGTACGGGTTCGGGTACGGGTTCGTGTACGGCGTAGGGTATGGGTTAGTGTTAGGGTTACGGTTAGTTTGAAGGTTTGGTCTCGGTTTAGGGTACGGGTTAGGATTAGGGTTCGTGTTAGGGTTAGGGTAGGGGTTAGGGTTAGGGTACGCGTTAGGGTTAGGGTAGTTATTAAACCTATCCCACTCTCTAGATACCCCTTAGCACGTCAAGGAATATTATTTGGGGGTCCAGCCATGGAGAAGAGTTTAGACACTATGAGAAGATAAGGAACACACCCATTATCCTGAAATCACATTAGGATTCTCTTTTTAACCTGTTCCTTAATACACTAGTGCTTAGGAAATCTATTGGAGGCAGAAGCAGTCAAGGGTAGCTTAGAGTTAGGGTTACGGTTAGGGTTAGGGTTAGGGTATGGCTTAGGGTACGGGTTCGGGTACGGGTTCGGGTACGGCGTAGGGTATGGGTTAGGGTTAGGGTTAGGGTTAGTTTGAGGGTTAGGGCTCGGTTTAGGTTACGGGTTAGGATTAAGGTACGTGTTAGGGTTAGGGTAGGGGTTAGGGTTAGGGTACGTGTTAGGGTTAGGGTAGTTATTAAACCTATCCCACTCTCTAGATACCCCTTAGCACGTCAAGGAATATTATTTGGGGGTCCAGCCATGGAGAAGAGTTTAGACACTAGGAGAAGGTAAGGAACACACCCATTATCAAGAAATCACATTAGGATTCTCTTTTTAACCTGTTCCTTAAAACACTAGTGCTTAGGAAATCTATTGGAGGCAGAAGCAGTCAAGGGTAGCTTAGGGTTAGGGTTAGGGTTAGGGTTAGGGTTAGGGTATGGCTTAGGGTACGGGTTCGGGTACGGGTTCGTGTACGGCGTAGGGTATGGGTTAGGGTTAGGGTTAGGGTTAGTTAGAGTGTTAGCGCTCGGTTTAGGTTACGGGTTAGGATTAGGTTACGTGTTAGGGTTAGGGTAGGGGTTAGGGTTAGGGTACGCGTTAGGGTTAGGGTAGTTATTAAACCTATCCCACTCTCTAGATACCCCTTAGCACGTCAAGGAATATTATTTGGGCGTCCAGCCATGGAGAAGAGTTTAGACACTAGGAGAAGATAAGGTACACACCCATTATCAAGAAATCACATTAGGATTCTCTTTTTAACCTGTTCCTTAAAACACTAGTGCTTAGGAAATCTATTGGAGGCAGAAGCAGTCAAGGGTAGCTTAGGGTTAGGGTTAGGGTTAGGGTACGGCTTAGGGTACGGGTTCGGGTACGGGTTTGGGTATGGCGTAGGATATGGGTTAGGGTTAGGGTTAGGGTTAGTTTGAGGGTAAGGGCTCGGTTTAGGGTACGGGTTAGGATTAGGGTACGTGTTAGGGTTAGGGTAGGGTTTAGGGTTAGGGTACGCGTTAGGGTTAGGGTAGTTATTAAACCTATCCCACTCTCTAGATACCCCTTAGCACGTCAAGGAATATTATTTGGGTGTCCAGCCATGGAGAAAAGTTTAGACACTAGGAGAAGATAAGGAACACACCCATTATCAAGAAATCACATTAGGATTCTCTTTTTAACCTGTTCCTTAAAACACTAGTGCTTAGGAAATCTATTGGAGGCAGAAGCAGTCAAGGGTAGCTTAGGTTTATTGTTAGGGTTAGGGTTAGGGTACGGCTTAGGGTACGGGTTCGGGTACGGGTTCGAGTACGGCGTAGGGTATGGGTTAGTGTTAGGGTTAGGGTAAGTTTGAAGGTTAGGGCTCGGTTTAGGGTACGGGTTAGGATTAGGGTACGTGTTAGGGTTAGGGTAGGGGTTAGGGTTAGGGTACGCGTTAGGGTTAGGGTAGTTATTAAACCTATCCCACTCCCTAGATACCCCTTAGCACGTCAAGGAATATTATTTGGGGGTCCAGCCATGGAGAAGAGTTTAGACACTAGGAGAAGATAAGGAACACACCCATTATCAAGAAATCACATTAGGATTCTCTTTTTAACCTGTTCCTTAAAACACTAGTGCTTAGGAAATCTATTGGAGGCAGAAGCAGTCAAGGGTAGCTTAGGGTTAGGGTTAGGGTTAGGGTTTGGGTTAGGGTACGGCTTAGGGTACGGGTTCGGGTACGGGTTCGTGTACGGCGTAGGGTATGTGTTAGGGTTAGGGTTAGGGTTAGTTTGAAGGTTAGGGCTCGGTTTAGGGTACGGGTTAGGATTAGGGTTCGTGTTAGGGTTAGGGTAGGGGTTAGGGTTAGGGTACGCGTTAGGGTTAGGGTAGTTATTAAACCTATCCCACTCTCTAGATACCCCTTAGCACGTCAAGGAATATTATTTGGGGGTCCAGCCATGGAGAAGAGTTTAGACACTAGGAGAAGATAAGGAACACACCCATTATCAAGAAATCACATTAGGATTCTCTTTTTAACCTGTTCCTTAAAACACTAGTGCTTAGGAAATCTATTGGAGGCAGAAGCAGTCAAGGGTAGCTTAGGGTTAGGGTTAGGGTTAGGGCTAGGGTTAGGACACGGCTTAGGGTACGGGTTCGGGTACGGGTTAGTGTACGGCGTAGGGTATGGGTTTGGGTTAGGTTTAGGGTTAGTTTGAAGGTTAGGGCTCGGTTTAGGGTACGGGTTAGGATTAGGGTTCGTGTTAGTGTTAGGGTAGGGGTTAGGGTTAGGGTACGCGTTAGGGTTAGGGTAGTTATTAAACCTATCCCACTCTCTAGATACCCCTTAGCACGTCAAGGAATATTATTTGGGGGTCCAGCCATGGAGAAGAGTTTAGACACTATGAGAAGATAAGGAACACACCCATTATCCTGAAATCACATTAGGATTCTCTTTTTAACCTGTTCCTTAATACACTAGTGCTTAGGAAATCTATTGGAGGCAGAAGCAGTCAAGGGTAGCTTAGAGTTAGGGTTACGGTTAGGGTTAGGGTTAGGGTATGGCTTAGGGTACGGGTTCGGGTACGGCGTAGGGTATGGGTTAGGGTTAGTTTGAGGGTTAGGGCTCGGTTTAGGGTACGGGTTAGGATTAGGGTACGTGTTAGGGTTAGGGTAGTGGTTAGAGTTAGGGTACGCGTTAGGGTTAGGGTAGTTATTAAACCTATCCCACTCTCTAGATACCCCTTAGCACGTCAAGGAATATTATTTGGGGGTCCAGCCATGGAGAAGAGTTTAGACACTAGGAGAAGGTAAGGAACACACCCATTATCAAGAAATCACATTAGGATTCTCTTTTTAACCTGTTCCTTAAAACACTAGTGCTTAGGAAATCTATTGGAGGCAGAAGCAGTCAAGGGCAGCTTAGGGTTAGGGTTAGGGTTAGGGTACGGCTTAGGGTACGGGTTCGGGTACGGGTTCAGGTACGGGTTCGTGTACGGCGTAGGGTATGGGTTAGGGTTAGGGTTAGGGTTAGTTTGAAGGTTAGGGCTCGGTTTAGGGTACGGGTTAGGATTATGGTTCGTGTTAGGGTTAGGGTAGGGGTTAGGGTTAGGGTACGCCTTAGGGTTAGGGTAGTTATTAAACCTATCCCACTCCCTAGATACCCCTTAGCACGTCAAGGAATATTATTTGGGGGTCCAGCCATGGAGAAGAGTTTAGACAGTAGGAGAAGATAAGGAACACACCCATTATCAAGAAATCACATTAGGATTCTCTTTTTAACCTGTTCCTTAAAACACTAGTGCTTAGGAAATCTATTGGAGGCAGAAGCAGTCAAGGGTAGCTTAGGGTTAGGGTTAGGGTTAGGGTTAGGGTTAGGGTATGGCTTAGGGTACGGGTTTGGGTACGGGTTCGTGTACGGCGTAGGGTATGTGTTAGGGTTAGGGTTAGTGTTAATTTGAAGGTTAGGGCTCGGTTTAGGGTACGGGTTAGGATTAGGGTTCGTGTTAGGGTTAGGGTAGGGGTTAGGGTTAGGGTACGCGTTAGGGTTAGGGTAGTTATTAAACCTATCCCACTCTCTAGATACCCCTTAGCACGTCAAGGAATATTATTTGGGGGTCCAGGCATGGAGAAGAGTTTAGACACTAGGAAAAGATAAGGAACACACCCATTATCAAGAAATCACATTAGGATTCTCTTTTTAACCTGTTCCTTAAAACACTAGTGCTTAGGAAATCTATTGGAGGCAGAAGCAGACAAGGGTAGCTTAGGGTTAGGTTTAGGGTTAGGGCTAGGGTTAGGACACGGCTTAGGGTACGGGTTCGGGTACGGGTTCGTGTACGGCGTAGGGTATGGGTTTGGGTTAGGGTTAGGGTTAGTTTGAAGGTTAGGGCTCGGTTTAGGGTACGGGTTAGGATTAGGGTTCGTGTTAGGGTTAGGGTAGGGGTTAGGGTTAGGGTACGCGTTAGGGTTAGGGTAGTTATTAAACCTATCCCACTCTCTAGATACCCCTTAGCACGTCAAGGAATATTATTTGGGTGTCCAGCCATGGAGAAGAGTTTAGACAGTAGGAGAAGATAAGGAACACACCCATTATCAAGAAATCACATTAGGATTCTCTTTTTAACCTGTTCCTTAAAACACTAGTGCTTAGGAAATCTATTGGAGGCAGAAGCAGTCAAGGGTAGCTTAGGGTTAGGGTTAGGGTTAGGGTTAGGGTTAGGGTACGGCTTAGGGTACGGGTTTGGGTACGGGTTCATGTACGGCGTAGGGTATGGGTTAGTGTTAGGGTTAGGGTTAGTTTGAAGGTTTGGTCTCGGTTTAGGGTACGGGTTAGGATTAGGGTTCGTGTTAGGGTTAGGGTAGGGGTTAGGGTTAGGGTACGCGTTAGGGTTAGGGTAGTTATTAAACCTATCCCACTCTCTAGATACCCCTTAGCACGTCAAGGAATATTATTTGGGGGTCCAGCCATGGAGAAGAGTTTAGACACTATGAGAAGATAAGGAACACACCCATTATCCTGAAATCACATTAGGATTCTCTTTTTAACCTGTTCCTTAATACAATAGTGCTTAGGAAATCTATTGGAGGCAGAAGCAGTCAAGGGTAGCTTAGAGTTAGGGTTACGGTTAGGGTTAGGGTTAGGGTATGGCTTAGGGTACGGGTACGGGTACGGGTTCGGGTACGGCGTAGGGTATGGGTTAGGGTTAGGGTTAGGGTTAGTTTGAGGGTTAGGGCTCGGTTTAGGGTACGGGTTAGGATTAAGGTACGTGTTAGTGTTAGGGTAGGGGTTAGGGTTAGGGTACGCGTTAGGGTTAGGGTAGTTATTAAACCTATCCCACTCTCTAGATACCCCTTAGCACGTCAAGGAATATTATTTGGGGGTCCAGCCATGGAGAAGAGTTTAGACACTAGGAGAAGGTAAGGAACACACCCATTATCAAGAAATCACATTAGGATTCTCTTTTTAACCTGTTCCTTAAAACACTAGTGCTTAGGAAATCTATTGGAGGCAGAAGCAGTCAAGGGTAGCTTAGGGTTAGGGTTAGGGTTAGGGTACGGCTTAGGGTACGGGTTCGGGTACGGGTTCAGTTACGGGTTCGTGTACGGCGTAGGGTATGGGTTAGGGTTAGGGTTAGGGTTAGTTTGAAGGTTAGGGCTCGGTTTAGGGTACGGGTTAGGATTAGGGTTCGTGTTAGGGTTAGGGTAGGGGTTAGGGTTAGGGTACGCGTTAGGGTTAGGGTAGTTATTAAACCTATCCCACTCCCTAGATACCCCTTAGCACGTCAAGGAATATTATTTGGGGGTCCAGCCATGGAGAAGAGTTTAGACAGTAGGAGAATATAAGGAACACACCCATTATCAAGAAATCACATTAGGATTCTCTTTTTAACCTGTTCCTTAAAACACTAGTGCTTAGGAAATCTATTGGAGGCAGAAGCAGTCAAGGGTAGCTTAGGGTTAGAGTTAGGGTTAGGATTAGGGTTAGGGTACGGCTTAGGGTACGGGTTCGGGTACGGGTTCGTGTACGTCGTAGGGTATGGGTTAGGGTTAGGGTTAGGGTTAGTTTGAAGGTTAGGGCTCGGTTTAGGGTACGGGTTAGGATTAGGGTTCTTGTTAGGGTTAGGGTAGGGGTTAGGGTTAGGGTACGCGTTAGGGTTAGGGTAGTTATTAAACCTATCCCACTCTCTAGATACCCCTTAGCACGTCAAGGAATATTATTTGGGGGTCCAGCCATGGAGAAGAGTTTAGAAACTATGAGAAGATAAGGAACACACCCATTATCAAGAAATCACATTAGGATTCTCTTTTTAACCTGTTCCTTAAAACACTAGTGCTTAGGAAATCTATTGGAGGCAGAAGCAGTCAAGGGTAGCTTAGGGTTAGGGTTAGGGTTAGGGCTAGGGTTAGGACACGGCTTAGGGTACGGGTTCGGGTACGGGTTCGTGTACGGCGTAGGGTATGGGTTTGGGTTAGGGTTAGGGTTCGTTTGAAGGTTAGGGCTCGGTTTAGGGTACGGGTTAGGATTAGGGTTCGTGTTAGGGTTAGGGTAGTGGTTAGGGTTAGGGTACGCGTTAGGGTTAGGGTAGTTATTAAACCTATCCCACTCTCTAGATACCCCTTAGCACGTCAAGGAATATTATTTGGGGGTCCAGCCATGGAGAAGAGTTTAGACACTAGGAGAAGATAAGGAACACACCCATTATCAAGAAATCACATTAGGATTCTCTTTTTAACCTGTTCCTTAAAACACTAGTGCTTAGGAAATCTATTGGAGGCAGAAGCAGTCAAGGGTAGCTTAGGGTTAGGGTTAGGGTTAGGGTTAGGGTTAGGGTACGGCTTAGGGTACGGGTTCGGGTACGGGTTCGTGTACGGCGTAGGGTATGGGTTAGTGTTAGGGTTAGGGTTAGTTTGAAGTTTAGGGCTCGGTTTAGGGTACGGGTTAGGATTAGGGTACGTGTTAGGGTTAGGGTAGGGGTTAGGGTTAGGGTACGCGTTAGGGTTAGGGTAGTTATTAAACCTATCCCACTCCCTAGATACCCCTTAGCACGTCAAGGAATATTATTTGGGGGTCCAGCCATGGAGAAGAGTTTAGACAGTAGGAGAAGATAAGGAACACACCCATTATCAAGAAATCACATTAGGATTCTCTTTTTAACCTGTTCCTTAAAACACTAGTGCTTAGGAAATCTATTGGAGGCAGAAGCAGTCAAGGGTAGCCTAGGGTTAGGGTTAGGGTTAGGGTTAGGGTTAGGGTACGGCTTAGGGTACGGGTTTGGGTACGGGTTCGTGTACGGCGTAGGGTATGTGTTAGGGTTAGGGTTAGTGTTAATTTGAAGGTTAGGGCTCGGTTTAGGGTACGGGTTAGGATTAGGGTTCGTGTTAGGGTTAGGGTAGGGGTTAGGGTTAGGGTACGCGTTAGGGTTAGGGTAGTTATTAAACCTATCCCACTCTCTAGATACCCCTTAGCACGTCAAGGAATATTATTTGGGGGTCCAGGCATGGAGAAGAGTTTAGACACTAGGAGAAGATAAGGAACACACCCATTATCAAGAAATCACATTAGGATTCTCTTTTTAACCTGTTCCTTAAAACACTAGTGCTTAGGAAATCTATTGGAGGCAGAAGCAGACAAGGGTAGCTTAGGGTTAGGTTTAGGGTTAGGGCTAGGGTTAGGACACGGCTTAGGGTACGGGTTCGGGTACGGGTTCGTGTACGGCGTAGGGTATGGGTTTGGGTTAGGGTTAGGGTTAGTTTGAAGGTTAGGGCTCGGTTTAGGGTACGGGTTAGGATTAGGGTTCGTGTTAGGGTTAGGGTAGGGGTTAGGGTTAGGGTACGCGTTAGGGTTAGGGTAGTTATTAAACCTATCCCACTCTCTAGATACCCCTTAGCACGTCAAGTAATATTATTTGGGTGTCCAGCCATGGAGAAGAGTTTAGACAGTAGGAGAAGATAAGGAACACACCCATTATCAAGAAATCACATTAGGATTCTCTTTTTAACCTGTTCCTTAAAACACTAGTGCTTAGGAAATCTATTGGAGGCAGAAGCAGTCAAGGGTAGCTTAGGGTTAGGGTTAGGGTTAGGGTTAGGGTTAGGGTACGGCTTAGGGTACGGGTTCGGGTACGGGTTCGTGTACGGCGTAGGGTATGGGTTAGTGTTAGGGTTAGGGTTAGTTTGAAGGTTTGGTCTCGGTTTAGGGTACGGGTTAGGATTAGGGTTCGTGTTAGGGTTAGGGTAGGGGTTAGGGTTAGGGTACGCGTTAGGGTTAGGGTAGTTATTAAACCTATCCCACTCTCTAGATACCCCTTAGCACGTCAAGGAATATTATTTGGGGGTCCAGCCATGGAGAAGAGTTTAGACACTATGAGAAGATAAGGAACACACCCATTATCCTGAAATCACATTAGGATTCTCTTTTTAACCTGTTCCTTAATACAATAGTGCTTAGGAAATCTATTGGAGGCAGAAGCAGTCAAGGGTAGCTTAGAGTTAGGGTTACGGTTAGGGTTAGGGTTAGGGTATGGCTTAGGGTACGGGTACGGGTACGGGTTCGGGTACGGCGTAGGGTATGGGTTAGGGTTAGGGTTAGGGTTAGTTTGAGGGTTAGGGCTCGGTTTAGGGTACGGGTTAGGATTAAGGTACGTGTTAGTGTTAGGGTAGGGGTTAGGGTTAGGGTACGCGTTAGGGTTAGGGTAGTTATTAAACCTATCCCACTCTCTAGATACCCCTTAGCACGTCAAGGAATATTATTTGGGGGTCCAGCCATGGAGAAGAGTTTAGACACTAGGAGAAGGTAAGGAACACACCCATTATCAAGAAATCACATTAGGATTCTCTTTTTAACCTGTTCCTTAAAACACTAGTGCTTAGGAAATCTATTGGAGGCAGAAGCAGTCAAGGGTAGCTTAGGGTTAGGGTTAGGGTTAGGGTACGGCTTAGGGTACGGGTTCGGGTACGGGTTCAGTTACGGGTTCGTGTACGGCGTAGGGTATGGGTTAGGGTTAGGGTTAGGGTTAGTTTGAAGGTTAGGGCTCGGTTTAGGGTACGGGTTAGGATTAGGGTTCGTGTTAGGGTTAGGGTAGGGGTTAGGGTTAGGGTACGCGTTAGGGTTAGGGTAGTTATTAAACCTATCCCACTCCCTAGATACCCCTTAGCACGTCAAGGAATATTATTTGGGGGTCCAGCCATGGAGAAGAGTTTAGACAGTAGGAGAATATAAGGAACACACCCATTATCAAGAAATCACATTCGGATTCTCTTTTTAACCTGTTCCTTAAAACACTAGTGCTTAGGAAATCTATTGGAGGCAGAAGCAGTCAAGGGTAGCTTAGGGTTAGGGTTAGGGTTAGGGTACGGCTTAGGGTACGGCTTAGGGTACGGGTTCGGGTACGGGTTCGTGTACGTCGTAGGGTATGGGTTAGGGTTAGGGTTAGGGTTAGTTTGAAGGTTAGGGCTCGGTTTAGGGTACGGGTTAGGATTAGGGTTCTTGTTAGGGTTAGGGTAGGGGTTAGGGTTAGGGTACGCGTTAGGGTTAGGGTAGTTATTAAACCTATCCCACTCTCTAGATACCCCTTAGCACGTCAAGGAATATTATTTGGGGGTCCAGCCATGGAGAAGAGTTTAGACACTATGAGAAGATAAGGAACACACCCATTATCAAGAAATCACATTAGGATTCTCTTTTTAACCTGTTCCTTAAAACACTAGTGCTTAGGAAATCTATTGGAGGCAGAAGCAGTCAAGGGTAGCTTAGGGTTAGGGTTAGGGTTAGGGCTAGGGTTAGGACACGGCTTAGGGTACGGGTTCGGGTACGGGTTCGTGTACGGCGTAGGGTATGGGTTTGGGTTAGGGTTAGGGTTCGTTTGAAGGTTAGGGCTCGGTTTAGGGTACGGGTTAGGATTAGGGTTCGTGTTAGGGTTAGGGTAGGGGTTAGGGTTAGGGTACGCGTTAGGGTTAGGGTAGTTATTAAACCTATCCCACTCTCTAGATACCCCTTAGCACGTCAAGGAATATTATTTGGGGGTCCAGCCATGGAGAAGAGTTTAGACACTAGGAGAAGATAAGGAACACACCCATTATCAAGAAATCACATTAGGATTCTCTTTTTAACCTGTTCCTTAAAACACTAGTGCTTAGGAAATCTATTGGAGGCAGAAGCAGTCAAGGGTAGCTTAGTGTTAGGGTTAGGGTTAGCATACGGCTTAGGGTACGGGTTAGGGTACGGGTTCGGGTACGGGTTTGGGTATGGCGTAGGATATGGATTAGGGTTAGGGTTAGGGTTAGTTTGAGGGTAAGGGCTCGGTTTAGGGTACGGGTTAGGGTTAGGGTACGTGTTAGGGTTAGGGTAGGGTTTAGGGTTAGGGTACGCGTTAGGGTTAGGGTAGTTATTAAACCTATCCCACTCTCTAGATACCCCTTAGCACGTCAAGGAATATTATTTGGGTGTCCAGCCATGGAGAAAAGTTTAGACACTAGGAGAAGATAAGGAACACACCCATTATCAAGAAATCACATTAGGATTCTCTTTTTAACCTGTTCCTTAAAACACTAGTGCTTAGGAAATCTATTGGAGGCAGAAGCAGTCAAGAGTAGCTTAGGGTTAGGGTTAGGGTTAGGGTACGGCTTAGGGTACGGGTTCGCGTACGGGTTCAGGTACGGGTTCGGGTACGGCGTAGGGTATGGGTTAGGGTTAGGGTTAGGGTTAGTTTGAAGGTTAGGGCTCGGTTTAGGGTACGGGTTAGGATTAGGGTTCGTGTTAGGGTTAGGGTAGGGGTTAGGGTTAGGGTACGCGTTAGGGTTAGGGTAGTTATTAAACCTATCCCACTCCCTAGATACCCCTTAGCACGTCAAGGAATATTTTTTGGGGGTTCAGCCATGGAGAAGAGTTTAGACAGTAGGAGAAGATAAGGAACACACCCATTATCAAGAAATCACATTAGGATTCTCTTTTTAACCCGTTCCTTAAAACACTAGTGCTTAGGAAATCTATTGGAGGCAGAAGCAGTCAAGGGTAGCTTAGGGTTAGGGTTAGGGTTAGGGTTAGGGTTAGGGTACGGCTTAGGGTACGGGTTTGGGTACGGGTTCGTGTACGGCGTAGGGTATGTGTTAGGGTTAGGGTTAGTGTTAATTTGAAGGTTAGGGCTCGGTTTAGGGTACGGGTTAGGATTAGGGTTCGTGTTAGGGTTAGGGTAGGGGTTAGGGTTAGGGTACGCGTTAGGGTTAGGGTAGTTATTAAACCTATCCCACTCTCTAGATACCCCTTAGCACGTCAAGGAATATTATTTGGGGGTCCAGGCATGGAGAAGAGTTTAGACACTAGGAGAAGATAAGGAACACACCCATTATCAAGAAATCACATTAGGATTCTCTTTTTAACCTGTTCCTTAAAACACTAGTGCTTAGGAAATCTATTGGAGGCAGAAGCAGTCAAGGGTAGCTTAGGGTTAGGGTTAGGGTTAGGATTAGGGTTAGGGTACGGCTTAGGGTACGGGTTCGGGTACGGGTTCGTGTACGTCGTAGGGTATGGGTTAGGGTTAGGGTTAGGGTTAGTTTAAGGTTAGGGCTCGGTTTAGGGTACGGGTTAGGATTAGGGTTCTTGTTAGGGTTAGGGTAGGGGTTAGGGTTAGGGTACGCGTTAGGGTTAGGGTAGTTATTAAACCTATCCCACTCTCTAGATACCCCTTAGCACGTCAAGGAATATTATTTGGGGGTCCAGCCATGGAGAAGAGTTTAGACACTATGAGAAGATAAGGAACACACCCATTATCAAGAAATCACATTAGGATTCTCTTTTTAACCTGTTCCTTAAAACACTAGTGCTTAGGAAATCTATTGGAGGCAGAAGCAGTCAAGGGTAGCTTAGGGTTAGGGTTAGGGTTAGGGCTAGGGTTAGGACACGGCTTAGGGTACGGGTTCGGGTACGGGTTCGTGTACGGCGTAGGGTATGGGTTTGGGTTAGGGTTAGGGTTCGTTTGAAGGTTAGGGCTCGGTTTAGGGTACGGGTTAGGATTAGGGTTCGTGTTAGGGTTAGGGTAGGGGTTAGGGTTAGGGTACGCATTAGGGTTAGGGTAGTTATTAAACCTATCCCACTCTCTAGATACCCCTTAGCACGTCAAGGAATATTATTTGGGGGTCCAGCCATGGAGAAGAGTTTAGACACTAGGAGAAGATAAGGAACACACCCATTATCAAGAAATCACATTAGGATTCTCTTTTTAACCTGTTCCTTAAAACACTAGTGCTTAGGAAATCTATTGGAGGCAGAAGCAGTCAAGGGTAGCTTAGGGTTAGGGTTAGGGTTAGCATACGGCTTAGGGTACGGGTTAGGGTACGGGTTCGGGTACGGGTTTGGGTATGGCGTAGGATATGGGTTAGGGTTAGGGTTAGGGTTAGTTTGAGGGTAAGGGCTCGGTTTAGGGTACGGGTTAGGGTTAGGGTACGTGTTAGGGTTAGGGTAGGGTTTAGGGTTAGGGTACGCGTTAGGGTTAGGGTAGTTATTAAACCTATCCCACTCTCTAGATACCCCTTAGCACGTCAAGGAATATTATTTGGGTGTCCAGCCATGGAGAAAAGTTTAGACACTAGGAGAAGATAAGGAACACACCCATTATCAAGAAATCACATTACGATTCTCTTTTTAACCTGTTCCTTAAAACACTAGTGCTTAGGAAATCTATTGGAGGCAGAAGCAGTCAAGAGTAGCTTAGGGTTAGGGTTAGGGTTAGGGTACGGCTTAGGGTACGGGTTCGCGTACGGGTTCAGGTACGGGTTCGGGTACGGCGTAGGGTATGGGTTAGGGTTAGGGTTAGGGTTAGTTTGAAGGTTAGGGCTCGGTTTAGGGTACGGGTTAGGATTAGGGTTCGTGTTAGGGTTAGGGTAGGGGTTAGGGTTAGGGTACGCGTTAGGGTTAGGGTAGTTATTAAACCTATCCCACTCCCTAGATACCCCTTAGCACGTCAAGGAATATTTTTTGGGGGTTCAGCCATGGAGAAGAGTTTAGACAGTAGGAGAAGATAAGGAACACACCCATTATCAAGAAATCACATTAGGATTCTCTTTTTAACCTGTTCCTTAAAACACTAGTGCTTAGGAAATCTATTGGAGGCAGAAGCAGTCAAGGGTAGCTTAGGGTTAGGGTTAGGGTTAGGGTTAGGGTTAGGGTACGGCTTAGGGTACGGGTTTGGGTACGGGTTCGTGTACGGCGTAGGGTATGTGTTAGGGTTAGGGTTAGTGTTAATTTGAAGGTTAGGGCTCGGTTTAGGGTACGGGTTAGGATTAGGGTTCGTGTTAGGGTTAGGGTAGGGGTTAGGGTTAGGGTACGCGTTAGGGTTAGGGTAGTTATTAAACCTATCCCACTCTCTAGATACCCCTTAGCACGTCAAGGAATATTATTTGGGGGTCCAGGCCTGGAGAAGAGTTTAGACACTAGGAGAAGATAAGGAACACACCCATTATCAAGAAATCACATTAGGATTCTCTTTTTAACCTGTTCCTTAAAACACTAGTGCTTAGGAAATCTATTGGAGGCAGAAGCAGTCAAGGGTAGCTTAGGGTTAGGGTTAGGGTTAGGATTAGGGTTAGGGTACGGCTTAGGGTACGGGTTCGGGTACGGGTTCGTGTACGTCGTAGGGTATGGGTTAGGGTTAGGGTTAGGGTTAGTTTGAAGGTTAGGGCTCGGTTTAGGGTACGGGTTAGGATTAGGGTTCTTGTTAGGGTTAGGGTAGGGGTTAGGGTTAGGGTACGCGTTAGGGTTAGGGTAGTTATTAAACCTATCCCACTCTCTAGATACCCCTTAGCACGTCAAGGAATATTATTTGGGGGTCCAGCCATGGAGAAGAGTTTAGACACTATGAGAAGATAAGGAACACACCCATTATCAAGAAATCACATTAGGATTCTCTTTTTAACCTGTTCCTTAAAACACTAGTGCTTAGGAAATCTATTGGAGGCAGAAGCAGTCAAGGGTAGCTTAGGGTTAGGGTTAGGGTTAGGGCTAGGGTTAGGACACGGCTTAGGGTACGGGTTCGGGTACGGGTTCGTGTACGGCGTAGGGTATGGGTTTGGGTTAGGGTTAGGGTTCGTTTGAAGGTTAGGGCTCAGTTTAGGGTACGGGTTAGGATTAGGGTTCGTGTTAGGGTTAGGGTAGGGGTTAGGGTTAGGGTACGCGTTAGGGTTAGGGTAGTTATTAAACCTATCCCACTCTCTAGATACCCCTTAGCACGTCAAGGAATATTATTTGGGGGTCCAGCCATGGAGAAGAGTTTAGACACTAGGAGAAGATAAGGAACACACCCATTATCAAGAAATCACATTAGGATTCTCTTTTTAACCTGTTCCTTAAAACACTAGTGCTTAGGAAATCTATTGGAGGCAGAAGCAGTCAAGGGTAGCTTAGGGTTAGGGTTAGGGTTAGCATACGGCTTAGGGTACGGGTTAGGGTACGGGTTCGGGTACGGGTTTGGGTATGGCGTAGGATATGGGTTAGGGTTAGGGTTAGGGTTAGTTTGAGGGTAAGGGCTCGGTTTAGGGTACGGGTTAGGGTTAGGGTACGTGTTAGGGTTAGGGTAGGGTTTAGGGTTAGGGTACGCGTTAGGGTTAGGGTAGTTATTAAACCTATCCCACTCTCTAGATACCCCTTAGCACGTCAAGGAATATTATTTGGGTGTCCAGCCATGGAGAAAAGTTTAGACACTAGGAGAAGATAAGGAACACACCCATTATCAAGAAATCACATTAGGATTCTCTTTTTAACCTGTTCCTTAAAACACTAGTGCTTAGGAAATCTATTGGAGGCAGAAGCAGTCAAGAGTAGCTTAGGGTTAGGGTTAGGGTTAGGGTACGGCTTAGGGTACGGGTTCGCGTACGGGTTCAGGTACGGGTTCGGGTACGGCGTAGGGTATGGGTTAGGGTTAGGGTTAGGGTTAGTTTGAAGGTTAGGGCTCGGTTTAGGGTACGGGTTAGGATTAGGGTTCGTGTTAGGGTTAGGGTAGGGGTTAGGGTTAGGGTACGCGTTAGGGTTAGGGTAGTTATTAAACCTATCCCACTCCCTAGATACCCCTTAGCACGTCAAGGAATATTTTTTGGGGGTTCAGCCATGGAGAAGAGTTTAGACAGTAGGAGAAGATAAGGAACACACCCATTATCAAGAAATCACATTAGGATTCTCTTTTTAACCTGTTCCTTAAAACACTAGTGCTTAGGAAATCTATTGGAGGCAGAAGCAGTCAAGGGTAGCTTAGGGTTAGGGTTAGGGTTAGGGTTAGGGTTAGGGTACGGCTTAGGGTACGGGTTTGGGTACGGGTTCGTGTACGGCGTAGGGTATGTGTTAGGGTTAGGGTTAGTGTTAATTTGAAGGTTAGGGCTCGGTTTAGGGTACGGGTTAGGATTAGGGTTCGTGTTAGGGTTAGGGTAGGGGTTAGGGTTAGGGTACGCGTTAGGGTTAGGGTAGTTATTAAACCTATCCCACTCTCTAGATACCCCTTAGCACGTCAAGGAATATTATTTGGGGGTCCAGCCATGGAGAAGAGTTTAGACACTAGGAGAAGATAAGGAACACACTCATTATCAAGAAATCACATTAGGATTCTCTTTTTAACCTGTTCCTTAAAACACTAGTGCTTAGGAAATCTATTGGAGGCAGAAGCAGTCAAGGGTAGCTTAGGGTTAGGGTTAGGGTTAGGATTAGGGTTAGGGTACGGCTTAGGGTACGGGTTCGGGTACGGGTTCGTGTACGTCGTAGGGTATGGGTTAGGGTTAGGGTTAGGGTTAGTTTGAAGGTTAGGGCTCGGTTTAGGGTACGGGTTAGGATTAGGGTTCTTGTTAGGGTTAGGGTAGGGGTTAGGGTTAGGGTACGCGTTAGGGTTAGGGTAGTTATTAAACCTATCCCACTCTCTAGATACCCCTTAGCACGTCAAGGAATATTATTTGGGGGTCCAGCCATGGAGAAGAGTTTAGACACTATGAGAAGATAAGGAACACACCCATTATCAAGAAATCACATTAGGATTCTCTTTTTAACCTGTTCCTTAAAACACTAGTGCTTAGGAAATCTATTGGAGGCAGAAGCAGTCAAGGGTAGCTTAGGGTTAGGGTTAGGGTTAGGGCTAGGGTTAGGACACGGCTTAGGGTACGGGTTCGGGTACGGGTTCGTGTACGGCGTAGGGTATGGGTTTGGGTTAGGGTTAGGGTTCGTTTGAAGGTTAGGGCTCGGTTTAGGGTACGGGTTAGGATTAGGGTTCGTGTTAGGGTTAGGGTAGGGGTTAGGGTTAGGGTACGCGTTAGGGTTAGGGTAGTTATTAAACCTATCCCACTCTCTAGATACCCCTTAGCACGTCAAGGAATATTATTTGGGGGTCCAGCCATGGAGAAGAGTTTAGACACTAGGAGAAGATAAGGAACACACCCATTATCAAGAAATCACATTAGGATTCTCTTTTTAACCTGTTCCTTAAAACACTAGTGCTTAGGAAATCTATTGGAGGCAGAAGCAGTCAAGGGTAGCTTAGGGTTAGGGTTAGGGTTAGCATACGGCTTAGGGTACGGGTTAGGGTACGGGTTCGGGTACGGGTTTGGGTATGGCGTAGGATATGGGTTAGGGTTAGGGTTAGGGTTAGTTTGAGGGTAAGGGCTCGGTTTAGGGTACGGGTTAGGGTTAGGGTACGTGTTAGGGTTAGGGTAGGGTTTAGGGTTAGGGTACGCGTTAGGGTTAGGGTAGTTATTAAACCTATCCCACTCTCTAGATACCCCTTAGCACGTCAAGGAATATTATTTGGGTGTCCAGCCATGGAGAAAAGTTTAGACACTAGGAGAAGATAAGGAACACACCCATTATCAAGAAATCACATTAGGATTCTCTTTTTAACCTGTTCCTTAAAACACTAGTGCTTAGGAAATCTATTGGAGGCAGAAGCAGTCAAGGGTAGCTTAGGGTTAGGGTTAGGGTTAGGATTAGGGTTAGGGTACGGCTTAGGGTACGGGTTCGGGTACGGGTTCGTGTACGTCGTAGGGTATGGGTTAGGGTTAGGGTTAGGGTTAGTTTGAAGGTTAGGGCTCGGTTTAGGGTACGGGTTAGGATTAGGGCTCTTGTTAGGGTTAGGGTAGGGGTTAGGGTTAGGGTACGCGTTAGGGTTAGGGTAGTTATTAAACCTATCCCACTCTCTAGATACCCCTTAGCACGTCAAGGAATATTATTTGGGGGTCCAGCCATGGAGAAGAGTTTAGACACTATGAGAAGATAAGGAACACACCCATTATCAAGAAATCACATTAGGATTCTCTTTTTAACCTGTTCCTTAAAACACTAGTGCTTAGGAAATCTATTGGAGGCAGAAGCAGTCAAGAGTAGCTTAGGGTTAGGGTTAGGGTTAGGGTACGGCTTAGGGTACGGGTTCGCGTACGGGTTCAGGTACGGGTTCGGGTACGGCGTAGGGTATGGGTTAGGGTTAGGGTTAGGGTTAGTTTGAAGGTTAGGGCTCGGTTTAGGGTACGGGTTAGGATTAGGGTTCGTGTTAGGGTTAGGGTAGGGGTTAGGGTTAGGGTACGCGTTAGGGTTAGGGTAGTTATTAAACCTATCCCACTCTCTAGATACCCCTAAGCACGTCAAGGAATATTATTTGGGGGTCCAGCCATGGAGAAGAGTTTAGACACTAGGAGAAGATAAGGAGCACACCCATTATCAAGAAATCACATTAGGATTCTCTTTTTAACCTGTTCCTTAAAACACTATTGCTTAGGAAATCTATTGGAGGCAGAAGCAGTCAAGGGTAGCTTAGGGTTAGGGTTAGGGTTAGGGCTAGGGTTAGGACACGGCTTAGGGTACGGGTTCGGGTACGGGTTCGTGTTCGGCGTAGGGTATGGGTTTGGGTTAGGGTTAGGGTTAGTTTGAAGGTTAGGGCTCGGTTTAGGGTACGGGTTAGGATTAGGGTTCGTGTTAGGGTTAGGGTAGGGGTTAGGGTTAGGGTTAGGTTACGCATTAGGGTTAGGGTAGTTATTAAACCTATCCCACTCTCTAGATACCCCTTAGCACGTCAAGGAATATTATTTAGGGGTCCAGCCATGGAGAAGAGTTTAGACACTAGGAGAAGATAAGGAACACACCCATTATCAAGAAATCACATTAGGATTCTCTTTTTAACCTGTTCCTTAAAACACTAGTGCTTAGGAAATCTATTGGAGGCAGAAGCACTCAAGGGTAGCTTAGGGTTAGGGTTAGGGTTAGGGTACGTCTTAGGGTACGGGTTCAGGTACGGGTTCGGGTACGGGTTTGGGTATGGCGTAGGATATGGGTTAGGGTTAGGGTTAGGGTTAGTTTGAGGGTAAGGGCTCGGTTTAGGGTACGGGTTAGGATTAGGGTACGTGTTAGGGTTAGGGTAGGGTTTAGGGTTAGGGTACGCGTTAGGGTTAGGGTAGTTATTAAACCTATCCCACTCTCTAGATACCCCTTAGCACGTCAAGGAATATTATTTGGGGGTCCAGGCATGGAGAAGAGTTTAGACACTAGGAGAAGATAAGGAACACACTCATTATCAAGAAATCACATTAGGATTCTCTTTTTAACCTGTTCCTTAAAACACTAGTGCTTAGGAAATCTATTGGAGGCAGAAGCAGTCAAGGGTAGCTTAGGGTTAGGGTTAGGGTTAGGATTAGGGTTAGGGTACGGCTTAGGGTACGGGTTCGGGTACGGGTTCGTGTACGTCGTAGGGTATGGGTTAGGGTTAGGGTTAGGGTTAGTTTGAAGGTTAGGGCTCGGTTTAGGGTACGGGTTAGGATTAGGGTTCTTGTTAGGGTTAGGGTAGGGGTTAGGGTTAGGGTACGCGTTAGGGTTAGGGTAGTTATTAAACCTATCCCACTCTCTAGATACCCCTTAGCACGTCAAGGAATATTATTTGGGGGTCCAGCCATGGAGAAGAGTTTAGACACTATGAGAAGATAAGGAACACACCCATTATCAAGAAATCACATTAGGATTCTCTTTTTAACCTGTTCCTTAAAACACTAGTGCTTAGGAAATCTATTGGAGGCAGAAGCAGTCAAGGGTAGCTTAGGGTTAGGGTTAGGGTTAGGGCTAGGGTTAGGACACGGCTTAGGGTACGGGTTCGGGTACGGGTTCGTGTACGGCGTAGGGTATGGGTTTGGGTTAGGGTTAGGGTTCGTTTGAAGGTTAGGGCTCGGTTTAGGGTACGGGTTAGGATTAGGGTTCGTGTTAGGGTTAGGGTAGGGGTTAGGGTTAGGGTACGCGTTAGGGTTAGGGTAGTTATTAAACCTATCCCACTCTCTAGATACCCCTTAGCACGTCAAGGAATATTATTTGGGGGTCCAGCCATGGAGAAGAGTTTAGACACTAGGAGAAGATAAGGAACACACCCATTATCAAGAAATCACATTAGGATTCTCTTTTTAACCTGTTCCTTAAAACACTAGTGCTTAGGAAATCTATTGGAGGCAGAAGCAGTCAAGGGTAGCTTAGGGTTAGGGTTAGGGTTAGCATACGGCTTAGGGTACGGGTTAGGGTACGGGTTCGGGTACGGGTTTGGGTATGGCGTAGGATATGGGTTAGGGTTAGGGTTAGGGTTAGTTTGAGGGTAAGGGCTCGGTTTAGGGTACGGGTTAGGGTTAGGGTACGTGTTAGGGTTAGGGTAGGGTTTAGGGTTAGGGTACGCGTTAGGGTTAGGGTAGTTATTAAACCTATCCCACTCTCTAGATACCCCTTAGCACGTCAAGGAATATTATTTGGGTGTCCAGCCATGGAGAAAAGTTTAGACACTAGGAGAAGATAAGGAACACACCCATTATCAAGAAATCACATTAGGATTCTCTTTTTAACCTGTTCCTTAAAACACTAGTGCTTAGGAAATCTATTGGAGGCAGAAGCAGTCAAGGGTAGCTTAGGGTTAGGGTTAGGGTTAGGATTAGGGTTAGGGTACGGCTTAGGGTACGGGTTCGGGTACGGGTTCGTGTACGTCGTAGGGTATGGGTTAGGGTTAGGGTTAGGGTTAGTTTGAAGGTTAGGGCTCGGTTTAGGGTACGGGTTAGGATTAGGGCTCTTGTTAGGGTTAGGGTAGGGGTTAGGGTTAGGGTACGCGTTAGGGTTAGGGTAGTTATTAAACCTATCCCACTCTCTAGATACCCCTTAGCACGTCAAGGAATATTATTTGGGGGTCCAGCCATGGAGAAGAGTTTAGACACTATGAGAAGATAAGGAACACACCCATTATCAAGAAATCACATTAGGATTCTCTTTTTAACCTGTTCCTTAAAACACTAGTGCTTAGGAAATCTATTGGAGGCAGAAGCAGTCAAGAGTAGCTTAGGGTTAGGGTTAGGGTTAGGGTACGGCTTAGGGTACGGGTTCGCGTACGGGTTCAGGTACGGGTTCGGGTACGGCGTAGGGTATGGGTTAGGGTTAGGGTTAGGGTTAGTTTGAAGGTTAGGGCTCGGTTTAGGGTACGGGTTAGGATTAGGGTTCGTGTTAGGGTTAGGGTAGGGGTTAGGGTTAGGGTACGCGTTAGGGTTAGGGTAGTTATTAAACCTATCCCACTCTCTAGATACCCCTAAGCACGTCAAGGAATATTATTTGGGGGTCCAGCCATGGAGAAGAGTTTAGACACTAGGAGAAGATAAGGAGCACACCCATTATCAAGAAATCACATTAGGATTCTCTTTTTAACCTGTTCCTTAAAACACTATTGCTTAGGAAATCTATTGGAGGCAGAAGCAGTCAAGGGTAGCTTAGGGTTAGGGTTAGGGTTAGGGCTAGGGTTAGGACACGGCTTAGGGTACGGGTTCGGGTACGGGTTCGTGTTCGGCGTAGGGTATGGGTTTGGGTTAGGGTTAGGGTTAGTTTGAAGGTTAGGGCTCGGTTTAGGGTACGGGTTAGGATTAGGGTTCGTGTTAGGGTTAGGGTAGGGGTTAGGGTTAGGGTTAGGTTACGCATTAGGGTTAGGGTAGTTATTAAACCTATCCCACTCTCTAGATACCCCTTAGCACGTCAAGGAATATTATTTAGGGGTCCAGCCATGGAGAAGAGTTTAGACACTAGGAGAAGATAAGGAACACACCCATTATCAAGAAATCACATTAGGATTCTCTTTTTAACCTGTTCCTTAAAACACTAGTGCTTAGGAAATCTATTGGAGGCAGAAGCAGTCAAGGGTAGCTTAGGGTTAGGGTTAGGGTTAGGGTACGGCTTAGGGTACGGGTTCGGGTACGGGTTCGGGTACGGGTTCGGGTACGGCGTAGGGTATGGGTTAGGTTTAGGTTTAGGGTTAATTTGAGGGTTAGGGCTCGGTTTAGGTTACGGGTTAGGATTAGGGTACGTGTTAGGGTTAGGGTAGGGGTTAGGGTTAGGGTACGCGTTAGGGTTAGGGTAGTTATTAAACCTATCTCACTCTCTAGATACCCCTTAGCACGTCAAGGAATATTATTTGGGGGTCCAGCCCTGGAGAAGAGTTTAGACACTAGGAGAAGATAAGGAACACACCCATTATCAAGAAATCACATTAGGATTCTCTTTTTAACCTGTTCCTTAAAACACTAGTGCTTAGGAAATCTATTGGAGGCAGAAGCAGTCAAGGGTAGCTTAGGGTTAGGGTTAGGGTTAGGGTTAGGGTTAGGGTTAGGGTATGGCTTAGGGTACGGGTTCGGGTACGGGTTCGGGTACGGCGTAGGGTATGGGTTAGGGTTAGGGTTAGGGTTAGTTTGAGGGTTAGGGCTCGGTTTAGGGTACGGGTTAGGATTAGGGTTCGTGTTAGGGTTAGGGTAGGGGTTAGGGTTAGGGTAGTTATTAAACCTATCCCACTCTCTAGATACCCCTTAGCACGTCAAGGAATATTATTTGGGGGTCCAGGCATGGAGAAGAGTTTAGACACTAGGAGAAGATAAGGAACACACCCATTATCAAGAAATCACATTAGGATTCTCTTTTTAACCTGTTCCTTAAAACACTAGTGCTTAGGAAATCTATTGGAGGCAGAAGCAGACAAGGGTAGCTTAGGGTTAGGTTTAGGGTTAGGGCTAGGGTTAGGACACGGCTTAGGGTACGGGTTCGGGTACGGGTTCGTGTACGGCGTAGGGTATGGGTTTGGGTTAGGGTTAGGGTTAGTTTGAACGTTAGGGCTCGGTTTAGGGTACGGGTTAGGATTAGGGTTCGTGTTAGGGTTAGGGTAGGGGTTAGGGTTAGGGTACGCGTTAGGGTTAGGGTAGTTATTAAACCTATCCCACTCTCTAGATACCCCTTAGCACGTCAAGGAATATTATTTGGGGGTCCAGCCATGGAGAAGAGTTTAGACACTATGAGAAGATAAGGAACACACCCATTATCCTGAAATCACATTAGGATTCTCTTTTTAACCTGTTCCTTAATACACTAGTGCTTAGGAAATCTATTGGAGGCAGAAGCAGTCAAGGGTAGCTTAGAGTTAGGGTTACGGTTAGGGTTAGGGTTAGGGTATGGCTTAGGGTACGGGTACGGGTACGGGTTCGGGTACGGCGTAGGGTATGGGTTAGGGTTAGGGTTAGGGTTAGTTTGAGGGTTAGGGCTCGGTTTAGGGTACGGGTTAGGATTAAGGTACGTGTTAGTGTTAGGGTAGGGGTTAGGGTTAGGGTACGCGTTAGGGTTAGGGTAGTTATTAAACCTATCCCACTCTCTAGATACCCCTTAGCACGTCAAGGAATATTATTTGGGGGTCCAGCCATGGAGAAGAGTTTAGACACTAGGAGAAGGTAAGGAACACACCCATTATCAAGAAATCACATTAGGATTCTCTTTTTAACCTGTTCCTTAAAACACTAGTGCTTAGGAAATCTATTGGAGGCAGAAGCAGTCAAGGGTAGCTTAGGGTTAGGGTTAGGGTTAGGGTACGGCTTAGGGTACGGGTTCGGGTACGGGTTCAGTTACGGGTTCGTGTACGGCGTAGGGTATGGGTTAGGGTTAGGGTTAGGGTTAGTTTGAAGGTTAGGGCTCGGTTTAGGGTACGGGTTAGGATTAGGGTTCGTGTTAGGGTTAGGGTAGGGGTTAGGGTTAGGGTACGCGTTAGGGTTAGGGTAGTTATTAAACCTATCCCACTCCCTAGATACCCCTTAGCACGTCAAGGAATATTATTTGGGGGTCCAGCCATGGAGAAGAGTTTAGACAGTAGGAGAATATAAGGAACACACCCATTATCAAGAAATCACATTAGGATTCTCTTTTTAACCTGTTCCTTAAGACACTAGTGCTTAGGAAATCTATTGGAGGCAGAAGCAGTCAAGGGTAGCTTAGGGTTAGGGTTAGGGTTAGGATTAGGGTTAGGGTACGGCTTAGGGTACGGGTTCGGGTACGGGTTCGTGTACGTCGTAGGGTATGGGTTAGGGTTAGGGTTAGGGTTAGTTTGAAGGTTAGGGCTCGGTTTAGGGTACGGGTTAGGATTAGGGTTCTTGTTAGGGTTAGGGTAGGGGTTAGGGTTAGGGTACGCGTTAGGGTTAGGGTAGTTATTAAACCTATCCCACTCTCTAGATACCCCTTAGCACGTCAAGGAATATTATTTGGGGGTCCAGCCATGGAGAAGAGTTTAGACACTATGAGAAGATAAGGAACACACCCATTATCAAGAAATCACATTAGGATTCTCTTTTTAACCTGTTCCTTAAAACACTAGTGCTTAGGAAATCTATTGGAGGCAGAAGCAGTCAAGAGTAGCTTAGGGTTAGGGTTAGGGTTAGGGTACGGCTTAGGGTACGGGTTCGCGTACGGGTTCAGGTACGGGTTCGGGTACGGCGTAGGGTATGGGTTAGGGTTAGGGTTAGGGTTAGTTTGAAGGTTAGGGCTCGGTTTAGGGTACGGGTTAGGATTAGGGTTCGTGTTAGGGTTAGGGTAGGGGTTAGGGTTAGGGTACGCGTTAGGGTTAGGGTAGTTATTAAACCTATCCCACTCCCTAGATACCCCTTAGCACGTCAAGGAATATTTTTTGGGGGTTCAGCCATGGAGAAGAGTTTAGACAGTAGGAGAAGATAAGGAACACACCCATTATCAAGAAATCACATTAGGATTCTCTTTTTAACCTGTTCCTTAAAACACTAGCGCTTAGGAAATCTATTGGATGCAGAAGCAGTCAAGGGTAGCTTAGGGTTAGGGTTAGGGTTAGGATTAGGGTTAGGGTACGGCTTAGGGTACGGGTTCGGGTACGGGTTCGTGTACGTCGTAGGGTATGGGTTAGGGTTAGGGTTAGGGTTAGTTTGAAGGTTAGGGCTCGGTTTAGGGTACGGGTTAGGATTAGGGTTCGTGTTAGGGATAGGGTAGGGGTTAGGGTTAGGGTACGCGTTAGCCTTAGGGTAGTTATTAAACCTATCCCACTCTCTAGATACCCCTAAGCACGTCAAGGAATATTATTTGGGGGTCCAGCCATGGAGAAGAGTTTAGACACTAGGAGAAGATAAGGAGCACACCCATTATCAAGAAATCACATTAGGATTCTCTTTTTAACCTGTTCCTTAAAACACTATTGCTTAGGAAATCTATTGGAGGCAGAAGCAGTCAAGGGTAGCTTAGGGTTAGGGTTAGGGTTAGGGCTAGGGTTAGGACACGGCTTAGGGTACGGGTTCGGGTACGGGTTCGTGTTCGGCGTAGGGTATGGGTTTGGGTTAGGGTTAGGGTTAGTTTGAAGGTTAGGGCTCGGTTTAGGGTACGGGTTAGGATTAGGGTTCGTGTTAGGGTTAGGGTAGGGGTTAGGGTTAGGGTTAGGTTACGCATTAGGGTTAGGGTAGTTATTAAACCTATCCCACTCTCTAGATACCCCTTAGCACGTCAAGGAATATTATTTAGGGGTCCAGCCATGGAGAAGAGTTTAGACACTAGGAGAAGATAAGGAACACACCCATTATCAAGAAATCACATTAGGATTCTCTTTTTAACCTGTTCCTTAAAACACTAGTGCTTAGGAAATCTATTGGAGGCAGAAGCACTCAAGGGTAGCTTAGGGTTAGGGTTAGGGTTAGGGTACGTCTTAGGGTACGGGTTCAGGTACGGGTTCGGGTACGGGTTTGGGTATGGCGTAGGATATGGGTTAGGGTTAGGGTTAGGGTTAGTTTGAGGGTAAGGGCTCGGTTTAGGGTACGGGTTAGGATTAGGGTACGTGTTAGGGTTAGGGTAGGGTTTAGGGTTAGGGTACGCGTTAGGGTTAGGGTAGTTATTAAACCTATCCCACTCTCTAGATACCCCTTAGCACGTCAAGGAATATTATTTGGGTGTCCAGCCATGGAGAAAAGTTTAGACACTAGGAGAAGATAAGGAAAACACCCATTATCAAGAAATCACATTAGGATTCTCTTTTTAACCTGTTCCTTAAAACACTAGTGCTTAGGAAATCTATTGGAGGCAGAAGCAGTCAAGGGTAGCTTAGGGTTAGGGTTAGGGTTAGGGTACGGCTTAGGGTACGGGTTCGGGTACGGGTTCGGGTACGGGTTCGGGTACGGCGTAGGGTATGGGTTAGGTTTAGGTTTAGGGTTAATTTGAGGGTTAGGGCTCGGTTTAGGTTACGGGTTAGGATTAGGGTACGTGTTAGGGTTAGGGTAGGGGTTAGGGTTAGGGTACGCGTTAGGGTTAGGGTAGTTATTAAACCTATCCCACTCTCTAGATACCCCTTAGCACGTCAAGGAATATTATTTGGGGGTCCAGCCCTGGAGAAGAGTTTAGACACTAGGAGAAGATAAGGAACACACCCATTATCAAGAAATCACATTAGGATTCTCTTTTTAACCTGTTCCTTAAAACACTAGTGCTTAGGAAATCTATTGGAGGCAGAAGCAGTCAAGGGTAGCTTAGGGTTAGGGTTAGGGTTAGGGTTAGGGTTAGGGTATGGCTTAGGGTACGGGTTCGGGTACGGGTTCGGGTACGGCGTAGGGTATGGGTTAGGGTTAGGGTTAGGGTTAGTTTGAGGGTTAGGGCTCGGTTTAGGGTACGGGTTAGGATTAGGGTACGTGTTAGTGTTAGGGTAGGGGTTAGGGTTAGGGTACGCGTTAGGGTTAGGGTAGTTATTAAACCTATCCCACTCCCTAGATACCCCTTAGCACGTCAAGGAATATTATTTGGGGGTCCAGCCATGGAGAAGAGTTTAGACAGTAGGAGAAGATAAGGAACACACCCATTATCCTGAAATCACATTAGGATTCTCTTTTTAATCTGTTCCTTAATACACTAGTGCTTAGGAAATCTATTGGAGGCAGAAGCAGTCAAGGGTAGCTTAGGGTTAGGGTTAGGTTTAGGTTTAGGGTTAGGGTTACGGTTAGGGTTAGGGTACGGCTTAGTGTACGGGTTCGGGTACGGGTTCGGGTATGGCGTAGGGTATGGGTTAGGGTTAGGTTTAGGGTTAGTTTGAGGGTTAGGGCTCGGTTTAGGTTACGGGTTAGGATTAGGGTACGTCTTAGTGTTAGGGTAGGGGTTAGGGTTAGGGTACGCGTTAGGGTTAGGGTAGTTATTAAACCTATCCCACTCCCTAGATAGCCCTTAGCACGTCAAGGAATATTATTTGGGGGTCCAGCCATGGAGAAGAGTTTAGACACTAGGAGAAGATGAGGAACACACCCATTATCAAGAAATCACATTAGGATTCTCTTTTTAACCTGTTCCTTAAAACACTAGTGCTTAGGAAATCTATTGGAGGCAGAAGCAGTCAAGGGTAGCTTAGGGTTAGGGTTAGGGTTAGGGTACGGCTTAGGGTACGGGTTCGGGTACGGTTTCGAGTACGGGTTCGGGTACGGCGTAGGGTATGGGTTAGGTTTAGGGTTAGGGTTAGTTTGAGGGTTAGGGCTCGGTTTAGGTTACGGGTTAGGATTAGGGTACGTGTTAGGGTTAGGGTAGGGGTTAGGGTTAGGGTACGCGTTAGGGTTAGGGTAGTTATTAAACCTATCCCACTCTCTAGATACCCCTTAGCACGTCAAGGAATATTATTTGGGGGTCCAGCCATGGAGAAGAGTTTAGACACTAGGAGAAGATGAGGAACACACCCATTATCAAGAAATCACATTAGGATTCTCTTTTTAACCTGTTCCTTAAAACACTAGTGCTTAGGAAATCTATTGGAGGCAGAAGCAGTTAAGGGTAGCTTAGGGTTAGGGTTAGGGTTAGGGTTAGGGTTAGCTTTAGGGTACGGCTTAGGGTACGGGTTCGGGTACGGGTTCGGGTACGGCGTAGGGTATGGGTTAGGGTTAGGGTTAGGGTTAGTTTGAGGGTTAGGGCTCGGTTTAGGGTACGGGTTAGGATTAGGGTACGTGTTAGGGTTAGGGTACGCGTTAGGGTTAGGGTAGTTATTAAACCTATCCCACTCTCTAGATACCCCTTAGCACGTCAAGGAATATTATTTGGGTGTCCAGCCTTGGAGAAGAGTTTAGACACTAGGAGAAGATAAGGAACACACCCATTATCAAGAAATCACATTAGGATTCTCTTTTTAACCTGTTCCTTAAAACACTAGTGCTTAGGAAATCTATTGGAGGCAGAAGCAGTCAAGGGTAGCTTAGGTTTAGGGTTAGGGTTAGGGTACGGCTTAGGGTACGGGTTCGGGTACGGGTTCGGGTACGGGTTCGGGTACGGCGTAGGGTATGGGTTAGGTTTAGGGTTAGGGTTAGTTTGAGGGTTAGGGCTCGGTTTAGTGTACGGGTTAGGATTAGGGTACGTGTTAGGGTTAGGGTAGGGGTTAGGGTTAGGGTACGCGTTAGGGTTAGGGTAGTTATTAAACCTATCCCACTCTCTAGATACCCCTTAGCACGTCAAGGAATATTATTTGGGGGTCCAGCCATGGAGAAGAGTTTAGACACTAGGAGAAGGTAAGGAACACACCCATTATCAATAAATCACATTAGGATTCTCTTTTTAACCTGTTCCTTAAAACACTAGTGCTTAGGAAATCTATTGGAGGCAGAAGCAGTCAAGGGTAGCTTAGGGTTAGGGTTTGGGTTAGGGTACGGCTTAGGGTACGGGTTCGGGTACGGGTTCGGGTACGGGTTTGGGTATGGCGTACAATATGGGTTAGGGTTAGGGTTAGGGTTAGTTTGAGGGTTAGGGCTCGGTGTAGGGTACGGGTTAGGATTAGGGTACGTGTTAGGGTTAGGGTAGGGGTTAGGGTTAGGGTACGCGTTAGGGTTAGGGTAGTTATTAAACCTATCCCACTCTCTAGATACCCCTTAGCACGTCAAGGAATATTATTTGGGTGTCCAGCCATGGAGAAGAGTTTAGACACTAGGAGAAGATAAGGAACACACCCATTATCAAGAAATCACATTAGGATTCTCTTTTTAACCTGTTCCTTAAAACACTAGTGCTTAGGAAATCTATTGGAGGCAGAAGCAGTCAAGGGTAGCTTAGGGTTAGGGTTAGGGTTAGGGTTAGGGTTAGGGTACGGCTTAGGGTACGGGTTCGGGTACGGGTTCGTGTATGGCGTAGGGTATGGGTTAGGGTTAGGGTTAGGGTTAGTTTGAAGGTTAGGGCTCGGTTTAGGGTTCGGGTTAGGATTAGGGTTCGTGTTAGGGTTATGGTAGGGGTTAGGGTTAGGGTACGCGTTAGGGTTAGGGTAGTTATTAAACCTGTCCCACTCCCTAGATACCCCTTAGCACGTCAAGGAATATTATTTGGGGGTCCAGCCATGGAGAAGAGTTTAGACACTAGGAGAAGATAAGGAACACACCCATTATCAATAAATCACATTAGGATTCTATTTTTAACCTGTTCCTTAAAACACTAGTGCTTAGGAAATCTATTGGAGGCAGAAGCAGTCAAGGGTAGCTTAGGGTTAGGGTTAGGGTTAGGGTTAGGGTTAGCTTTAGGGTACGGCTTAGGGTACGGGTTCGGGTACGGGTTCGGGTACGGCGTAGGGTATGGGTTAGGGTTAGGGTTAGGGTTAGTTTGAGGGTTGGGGCTCGGTTTAGGGTACGGGTTAGGATTAGGGTACGTGTTAGGGTTAGGGTACGCGTTAGGGTTAGGGTAGTTATTAAACCTATCCCACTCTCTAGATACCCCTTAGCACGTCAAGGAATATTATTTGGGTGTCCAGCCTTGGAGAAGAGTTTAGACACTAGGAGAAGATAAGGAACACACCCATTATCAAGAAATCACATTAGGATTCTCTTTTTAACCTGTTCTTTAAAACACTAGTGCTTAGGAAATCTATTGGAGGCAGAAGCAGTCAAGCGTAGCTTAGGGTTAGGGTTAGGTTTAGGGTTAGGGTTAGGGTTAGGGTACGGCTTAGGGTACGGTTTCGGGTACGGGTTCATGTACGGCGTAGGGTATGGGTTAGGGTTAGTGTTAGTTTGAAGGTTAGGGCTCGGTTTAGGGTACGGGTTAGGATTAGGGTACGTGTTAGGGTTAGTGTAGGGGTTAGGGTTAGGGTACGCGTTAGGGTTAGGGTAGTTATTAAACCTATCCCACTCTCTAGATACCCCTTAGCACGTCAAGGAATATTATTTGGGGGTCCAGCCATGGAGAAGAGTTTAGACACTAGGAGAAGATAAGGAACACACCCATTATTAAGAAATCACATTAGGATTCTCTTTTTAACCTGTTCCTTAAAACACTAGTGCTTAGGAAATCTATTGGAGGCAGAAGCAGTCAAGGGTAGCTTAGGGTTAGGGTTAGGTTTAGGGTTAGGGTTAGGGTTAGGGTACGGCTTAGGGTACGGTTTCGGGTACGGGTTCGTGTACGGCGTAGGGTATGGGTTAGGGTTAGGGTTAGTTTGAAGGTTAGGGCTCGGTTTAGGGTACGGGTTAGGATTAGGGTACGTGTTAGGGTTAAGGTAGGGGTTAGGGTGAGGGTACGCGTTAGGGTTAGGGTAGTTATTAAACCTATCCCACTCTCTAGATACCCCTTAGCACGTCAAGGAATATTTTTTGGGGGTCCAGCCATGGAGAAGAGTTTAGACACTAGGAGAAGATAAAGAACACACCCATTATCAAGAAATCACATTAGGATTCTCTTTTTAACCTGTTCCCTAAAACACTAGTGCTTAGGAAATCTATTGGAGGCAGAAGCAGTAAAGGGTAGCTTAGGGTTAGGGTTAGGGTTAGGGCTAGGGTTAGGACACGGCTTAGGGTACGGGTTTGGGTACGGGTTCGTGTTCGGCGTAGGGTATGGGTTTGGGTTAGGGTTAGGGTTAGATTGAAGGTTAGGGCTCGGTTTAGGGTACGGGTTAGGATTAGGGTTCGTGTTAGGGTTAGGGTAGGGGTAAGGGTTAGGGTACGCGTTAGGGTTAGGGTAGTTATTAAACCTATCCCACTCTCTAGATACCCCTTAGCACGTCAAGGAATATTATTTGGGGGTCCATCCATGGAGAAGAGTTTAGACACTAGGAGAAAATAAGGAACACACCCATTATCAAGAAATCACATTAGGATTCTCTTTTTAACCTGTTCCTTAAAACACTAGTGCTTAGGAAATCTATTGGAGGCAGAAGCAGTCAAGGGTAGCTTAGGGTTAGGGTTAGGGTTAGGGTACGGCTTAGGGTACGGGTTCGGGTACGGCGTAGGGTATGGGTTAGTGTTAATGTTAGGGTTAGTTTGAAGGTTTGGTCTCGGTTTAGTGTACGGGTTAGGATTAGGGTTCCTGTTAGGGTTAGGGTAGGGGTTAGGGTTAGGGTATGCGTTAGGGTTAGGGTAGTTATTAAACCTATCCCACTCTCTAGATAACCCTTAGCACGTCAAGGAATATCATTTGGGGGTCCAGCCATGGAGAAGAGTTTAGACACTAGGAGAAGATAAGGAACACACCCATTATCAAGAAATCACATTAGGATTCTCTTTTTAACCTGTTCCTTAAAACACTAGTGCTTAGGAAATCTATTGGAGGCAGAAGCAGACAAGGGTAGCTTAGGGTTAGGTTTAGGGTTAGGGCTAGGGTTAGGACACGGCTTAGGGTACGGGTTCGGGTACGGGTTCGTGTACGGCGTAGGGTATGGGTTTGGGTTAGTGTTAGGGTTAGTTTGAAGGTTAGGGCTCGGTTTAGGGTACGGGTTAGGATTAGGGTTCGTGTTAGGGTTAGGGTAGGGGTTAGGGTTAGGGTACGCGTTAGGGTTAGGGTAGTTATTAAACCTATCCCACTCTCTAGATACCCCTTAGCACGTCAAGGAATATTATTTGGGTGTCCAGCCATGGAGAAGAGTTTAGACAGTAGGAGAAGATAAGGAACACACCCATTATCAAGAAATCGCATTAGGATTCTCTTTTTAACCTGTTCCTTAAAACACTAGTGCTTAGGAAATCTATTGGATGCAGAAGCAGTCAAGGGTAGCTTAGGGTTAGGGTTAGGGTTAGGGTACGGCTTAGGGTACGGGTTCGGGTACGGGTTCGGGTACGGCGTAGGGTATGGGTTAGGGTTAGGGTTAGGGTTAGTTTGAGTGTTAGGGCTCGGTTTAGGTTACGGTTAGGGTTAGGGTTAGGGTTAGGGTTAGGGTTAGGGTTAGGGTTAGGGTTACGGTTAGGGTACGGCTTAGTGTACGGGTTCGGGTACGGGTTCGGGTATGGCGTAGGGTATGGGTTAGGGTTAGGGTTAGGGTTAGTTTGAGGGTTAGGGCTCGGTTTAGGTTACGGGTTAGGATTAGGGTACGTCTTAGGGTTAGGGTAGGGGTTAGGGTTAGGGTACGCGTTAGGGTTAGGGTAGTTATTAAACCTATCCCACTCTCTAGATAACCCTTAGCACGTCAGGGAATATTATTTGGGGGTCCAGCCATGGAGAAGAGTTTAGACACTAGGAGAAGATAAGGAACACACCCATTATCAAGAAATCACATTAGGATTCTCTTTTTAACCTGTTCCTTAAAACACTAGTGCTTAGGAAATCTATTGGAGGCAGAAGCAGTCAAGGGTAGCTTAGGGTTAGGGTTAGGGTTAGGGTACGGCTTAGGGTACGGGTTCGGGTACGGGTTCGGGTACGGCGTAGGGTATGGGTTAGGGTTAGGGTTAGGGTTAGTTTGAGGGTTAGGGCTCGGTTTAGGGTAAGGGTTAGGATTAGTGTACGTGTTAGGTTTAGGGTAGGGGTTAGGTTTAGGGTACGCATTAGGGTTAGGGTAGTTATTAAACCTATCCCACTCTCTAGATACCCCTTAGCACGTCAAGGAATATTATTTGGGGGTCCAGCCATGGAGAAGAGTTTAGACACTAGGAGAAGATAAGGAACACACCCATTATCAAGAAATCACATTAGGATTCTCTTTTTAACCTGTTCCTTAAAACACTAGTGCTTAGGAAATCTATTGGGGGCAGAAGCAGTCAAGGGTAGCTTAGGGTTAGGGTTAGGGTTAGGGTACGGCTTAGGGTACGGGTTCGGGTACGGGTTCGTGTACGGCGTAGGGTATGGGTTAGGGTTAGGGTTAGGGTTAGTTTGAAGGTTAGGGCTCGGTTTATGGTACGGGTTAGGATTAGGGTTCGTGTTAGGGTTAGGGTAGGGGTTAGGGTTAGGGTACGCGTTAGGGTTAGGGTAGTTATTAAACCTATCCCACTCCCTAGATACCCCTTAGCACGTCAAGGAATATTATTTGGGGGTCCAGCCATGGAGAAGAGTTTAGACAGTAGGAGAAGATAAGGAACACACCCATTATCCTGAAATCACATTAGGATTCTCTTTTTAACCTGTTCCTTAAAACACTAGTGCTTAGGAAATCTATTGGAGGCAGAAGCTGTCAAGGGTAGCCTAGGGTTAGGGTTAGGTTTAGGTTTAGGGTTAGGGTTACGGTTAGGGTTAGGGTACGGCTTAGTGTACGGGTTCGGGTACGGGTTCGGGTATGGCGTAGGGTATGGGTTAGGGTTAGGGTTAGGGTTAGTTTGAGGGTTAGGGCTCGGTTTAGGTTACGGGTTAGGATTAGGGTACGTCTTAGGGTTAGGGTAGGGGTTAGGGTTAGGGTACGCGTTAGGGTTAGGGTAGTTATTAAACCTATCCCACTCCCTAGATAGCCCTTAGCACGTCAAGGAATATTATTTGGGGGTCCAGCCATGGAGAAGAGTTTAGACACTAGGAGAAGATGAGGAACACACCCATTATCAAGAAATCACATTAGGATTCTCTTTTTAACCTGTTCCTTAAAACACTAGTGCTTAGGAAATCTATTGGAGGCAGAAGCAGTCAAGGGTAGCTTAGGGTTAGGGTTAGGGTTAGGGTTAGGGTTAGCTTTAGGGTACGGCTTAGGGTACGGGTTCGGGTACGGGTTCGGGTACGGCGTAGGGTATGGGTTAGGGTTAGGGTTAGGGTTAGTTTGAGGGTTAGGGCTCGGTTTAGGGTACGGGTTAGGATTAGGGTACGTGTTAGGGTTAGGGTACGCGTTAGGGTTAGGGTAGTTATTAAACCTATCCCACTCTCTAGATACCCCTTAGCACGTCAAGGAATATTATTTGGGGGTCCAGCCATGGAGAAGAGTTTAGACACTAGGAGAAGATAAAGAACACACCCATTATCAAGAAATCACATTAGGATTCTCTTTTTAACCTGTTCCTTAAAACACTAGTGCTTAGGAAATCTATTGGAGGCAGAAGCAGTAAAGGGTAGCTTAGGGTTAGGGTTAGGGTTAGGGCTAGGGTTAGGACACGGCTTAGGGTACGGGTTCGGGTACGGGTTCGTGTTCGGCGTAGGGTATGGGTTTGGGTTAGGGTTAGGGTTAGTTTGAAGTTTAGGGCTCGGTTTAGGGTATGGGTTAGGATTAGGGTTCGTGTTAGGGTTAGGGTAGGGGTTAGGGTTAGGGTACGCGTTAGGGTTAAGGTAGTTATTAAACCTATCCCACTCTCTAGATACCCCTTAGCACGTCAAGGAATATTATTTGGGGGTCCATCCATGGAGAAGAGTTTAGACACTAGGAGAATATAAGGAACACACCCATTATCAAGAAATCACATTAGGATTCTCTTTTTAACCTGTTCCTTAAAACACTAGTGCTTAGGAAATCTATTGGAGGCAGAAGCAGTCAAGGGTAGCTTAGGGTTAGGGTTAGGTTTAGGGTTAGGGTTAGGGTTAGGGTACGGCTTAGGGTACGGTTTCGGGTACGGGTTCGTGTACGGCGTAGGGTATGGGTTAGGGTTAGGGTTAGTTTGAAGGTTAGGGCTCGGTTTAGGGTACGGGTTAGGATTAGGGTACGTGTTAGGGTTAAGGTAGGGGTTAGGGTGAGGGTACGCGTTAGGGTTAGGGTAGTTATTAAACCTATCCCACTCTCTAGATACCCCTTAGCACGTCAAGGAATATTTTTTGGGGGTCCAGCCATGGAGAAGAGTTTAGACACTAGGAGAAGATAAAGAACACACCCATTATCAAGAAATCACATTAGGATTATCTTTTTAACATCTTCCCTAAAACACTAGTGCTTAGGAAATCTATTGGAGGCAGAAGCAGTAAAGGGTAGCTTAGGGTTAGGGTTAGGGTTAGGGCTAGGGTTAGGACACGGCTTAGGGTACGGGTTTGGGTACGGGTTCGTGTTCGGCGTAGGGTATGGGTTTGGGTTAGGGTTAGGGTTAGTTTGAAGGTTAGGGCTCGGTTTAGGGTACGGGTTAGGATTAGGGTTCGTGTTAGGGTTAGGGTAGGGGTTAGGGTTAGGGTACGCGTTAGGGTTAGGGTAGTTATTAAACCTATCCCACTCTCTAGATACCCCTTAGCACGTCAAGGAATATTATTTGGGGGTCCATCCATGGAGAAGAGTTTAGACACCAGGAGAAAATAAGGAACACACCCATTATCAAGAAATCACATTAGGATTCTCTTTTTAACCTGTTCCTTAAAACATTAGTGCTTAGGAAATCTATTGGAGGCAGAAGCAGTCAAGGGTAGCTTAGGGTTAGGGTTAGGGTTAGGGTACGGCTTAGGGTACGGGTTCGTGTACGGCGTAGGGTATGTGTTAGTGTTAGTGTTAGGGTTAGTTTGAAGGTTTGGTCTCGGTTTAGTGTACGGGTTAGGATTAGGGTTCGTGTTAGGGTTAGGGTAGGGGTTAGCGTTAGGGTACGCGTTAGGGTTAGGGTAGTTATTAAACCTATCCCACTCTCTAGATACCCCTTAGCACGTCAAGGAATATTATTTGGGGGTCCAGCCATGGAGAAGAGTTTAGACACTAGGAGAAGATAAGGAACACACCCATTATCCTGAAATCACATTAGGATTTTCTTTTTAACCTGTTCCTTAATACACTAGTGCTTAGGAAATCTATTGGAGGCAGAAGCAGTCAAGGGTAGCTTAGGGTTAGGGTTACGGTTAGGGTTAGGGTTAGGGTACGGCTTAGGGTACGGGTTCGGGTACGGGTTCGGGTACGGCGTAGGGTATGGGTTAGGGTTAGGGTTAGGGTTAGTTTGAGTGTTAGGGCTCGGTTTAGGTTACGGTTAGGGTTAGGGTTAGGGTTAGGGTTAGGGTTAGGGTTAGGGTTAGGGTTAGGGTACGGCTTAGTGTACGGGTTCGGGTACGGGTTCGGGTATGGCGTAGGGTATGGGTTAGGGTTAGGGTTAGGGTTAGTTTGAGGGTTAGGGCTCGGTTTAGGTTACGGGTTAGGATTAGGGTACGTCTTAGGGTTAGGGTAGGGGTTAGGGTTAGGGTACGCGTTAGGGTTAGGGTAGTTATTAAACCTATCCCACTCTCTAGATAACCCTTAGCACGTCAAGGAATATTATTTGGGGGTCCAGCCATGGAGAAGAGTTTAGACACTAGGAGAAGATAAGGAACACACCCATTATCAAGAAATCACATTAGGATTCTCTTTTTAACCTGTTCCTTAAAACACTAGTGCTTAGGAAATCTATTGGAGGCAGAAGCAGTCAAGGGTAGCTTAGGGTTAGGGTTAGGGTTAGGGTACGGCTTAGGGTACGGGTTCGGGTACGGGTTCGTGTACGCTGTAGGGTATGGGTTAGGGTTAGGGTTAGGGTTAGTTTGAAGGTTAGGGCTCGGTTTAGGGTACGGGTTAGGATTAGGGTTCGTGTTAGGGTTAGGGTAGGGGTTAGGGTTAGGTTACGCGTTAGGGTTAGGGTAGTTATTAAACCTATCCCACTCTCTAGATACCCCATAGCACGTCAAGGAATATTATTTGGGGGTCCAGCCATGGAGAAGAGTTTAGACACTAGGAGAAGATAAGGAACACACCCATTATCAAGAAATCACATTAGGATTCTCTTTTTAACCTGTTCCTTAAAACACTAGTGCTTAGGAAATCTATTGGAGGCAAAAGCAGTCAAGGGTAGATTAAGGTTAGGGTTAGGGTTAGGGCTAGTGTTAGGACACGGCTTAGGGTACGGGTTCGGGTACGGGTTCGTGTACGGCGTACGGTATGGGTTTGGGTTAGGGTTAGGGTTAGTTTGAAGGTTAGGGCTCGGTTTAGGGTACGAGTTAGGATTAGGGTTCGTGTTAGGGTTAGGGGAGGGGTTAGGGTTAGGGTACGCGTTAGGGTTAGGGTAGTTATTAAACCTATCCCACTCTCTAGATACCCCTTAGCACGTCAAGGAATATTATTTGGGGGTCCAGCCATGGAGAAGAGTTTAGACACTAGGAGAAGATAAGGAACACACCCATTATCAAGAAATCACATTAGGATTCTCTTTTTAACCTGTTCCTTAAAACACTAGTGCTTAGGAAATCTATTGGAGGCAGAAGCAGTCAAGGGTAGCTTAGGGTTAGGGTTAGGGTTAGGGTACGGCTTAGGGTACGGGTTCGGGTACGGGTTCGGGCACGGGTTCGGTTACGGCGTAGGGTATGGGTTAGGTTTAGGGTTAGGGTTAGTTTGAGGGTTAGGGCTCGGTTTAGGTTACGGGTTAGGATTAGGGTACGTGTTAGGGTTAGGGTAGGTGTTAGGGTTAGGGTACGCGTTAGGGTTAGGGTAGTTATTAAACCTATCCCACACTCTAGATACCCCTTAGCACGTCAAGGAATATTATTTGGGGGTCCAGCCATGGAGAAGAGTTTAGACACTAGGAGAAGATAAGGAACACACCCATTATCAAGAAATCACATTAGGATTCTCTTTTTAACCTGTTCCTTAAAACACTAGTGCTTAGGAAATCTATTGGAGGCAGAAGCAGTCAAGGGTAGCTTAGGGTTAGGGTTAGGGTTAGGGCTAGGGTTAGGACACGGCTTAGGGTACGGGTTCGGGTAAGGGTTCGTGTACGGCGTAGTGTATGGGTTTGGGTTAGGGTTAGGGTTAGTTTGAAGGTTAGGGCTCGGTTTAGGGTACGGGTTAGGATTAGGGTTCGTGTTAGGGATAGGGTAGGGGTTAGGGTTAGGGTACGCGTTAGGGTTAGGGTAGTTATTAAACCTATCCCACTCTCTAGATACTCCTTAGCACGTCAAGGAATATTATTTGGGGGTCCAGCCATGGAGAAGAGTTTAGACACTAGGAGAAGATAAGGAACACACCCATTATCAAGAAATCACATTAGGATTCTCTTTTTAACCTGTTCCTTAATACACTAGTGCTTAGGAAATCTATTGGAGGCAGAAGCAGTCAAGGGTAGCTTAGGGTTAGGGTTACGGTTAGGGTTAGGGTTAGGGTATGCCTTAGGGTACGGGTTCGGGTACGGGTTCGGGTACGGCGTAGGGTATGGGTTAGGGTTAGGGTTAGGGTTAGTTTGAGGGTTAGGGCTCGGTTTAGGGTACGGGTTAGGATTAGGGTACGTGTTAGGGTTAGGGTAGGGGTTAGGGTTAGGGTACGCGTTAGGGTTAGGGTAGTTATTAAACCTATCCCACTCTCTAGATACCCCTTAGCACGTCAAGGAATATTATTTGGGGGTCCAGCCATGGAGAAGAGTTTAGACACTAGGAGAAGATAAGGAACACACCCATTATCAAGAAATCACATTAGGATTCTCTTTTTAACCTGTTCCTTAAAACACTAGTGCTTAGGAAATCTATTGGAGGCAGAAGCAGTCAAGGGTAGCTTAGGGTTAGGGTTAGGGTTAGGGTACGGCTTAGGGTACGGGTTCGGGTACGGCGTAGGGTATGGGTTAGGTTTAGGGTTAGGGTTAGTTTGAGGGTTAGGGCTCGGTTTAGGTTACGTGTTAGGATTAGGGTACGTGTTAGGGTTAGGGTAGGGGTTAGGGTTAGGGTACGCGTTAGGGTTAGGGTAGTTATTAAACATATCCCACTCTCTAGATACCCCTTAGCACGTCAAGGAATATTATTTGGGGGTGCAGCCATGGAGAAGAGTTTAGACACTAGGAGAAGATAAGGAACACACCCATTATCAGTAAATCACATTAGGATTCTCTTTTTAACCTGTTCCTTAAAACACTAGTGCTTAGGAAATCTATTGGAGGCAGAAGCAGTCAAGGGTAGCTTAGGGTTAGGGTTTGGGTTAGGGTACGGCTTAGGGTACGGGTTCGGGTACGGGTTCGGGTACGCGTTTGGGTATGGCGTAGGATATGGGTTAGGGTTAGGGTTAGTTTGAGGGTTAGGGCTCGGTTTAGGGTACGGTTTAGTATTAGGGTACGTCTTAGGGTTAGGGTAGGGGTTAGGGTTAGGGTACGCGTTAGGGTTAGGGTAGTTATTAAACCTATCCCACTCTCTAGATACCCCTTAGCACGTCAAGGAATATTATTTGGGGGTCCAGCCATGGAGAAGAGTTTAGACACTAGGAGAAGATAAGGAACACACCCATTATCAAGAAATCACATTAGGATTCTCTTTTTAACCTGTTCCTTAAAACACTAGTGCTTAGGAAATCTATTGGAGGCAGAAGCAGTCAAGGGTAGCTTAGGGTTAGGGTTAGGGTTAGGGTACGGCTTAGGGTACGGGTTCGGGTACGGGTTCGTGTACGGCGTAGCGTATGGGTTAGGGTTAGGGTTAGGGTTAGTTTGAAGGTTAAGGCTCGGTTTAGGGTACGGGTTAGGATTAGGGTTCGTGTTAGGGTTAGGGTAGGGGTTAGGGTTAGGGTACGCGTTAGGGTTAGGGTAGTTATTAAACCTATCCCACTCCCTAGATACCCCTTAGCACGTCAAGGAATATTATTTGGGGGTCCAGCCATGGAGAAGAGTTTAGACAGTAGGAGAAGATAAGGAACACACCCATTATCCTGAAATCACATTAGGATTCTCTTTTTAACCTGTTCCTTAATACACTAGTGCTTAGGAAATCTATTGGAGGCAGAAGCAGTCAAGGGTAGCTTAGGGTTAGGGTTAGGTTTAGGTTTAGGGTTAGGGTTATGGTTAGGGTTAGGTACGGCTTAGTGTACGGGTTCGGGTACGGGTTCTGTTATGGCGTAGGGTATGGGTTAGGGTTAGGGTTAGGGTTAGTTTGAGGGTTAGGGCTCGGTTTAGGTTACGGGTTAGGATTAGGGTACGTCTTAGGGTTAGGGTAGAGGTTAGGGTTAGGGTACGCGTTAGGGTTAGGGTAGTTATTAAACCTATCCCACTCTCTAGATAACCCTTAGCACGTCAAGGAATATTATTTGGGGGTCCAGCCATGGAGAAGAGTTTAGACACTAGGAGAAGATAAGGAACACACCCATTATCAAGAAATCACATTAGGATTCTCTTTTTAACCTGTTCCTTAAAACACTAGTGCTTAGGAAATCTATTGGAGGCAGAAGCAGTCAAGGGTAGCTTAGGGTTAGGGTTAGGGTTAGGGTACGGCTTAGGGTACGGGTTCGGGTACGGGTTCGGGTACGGCGTAGGGTATGGGTTAGGTTTAGGGTTAGGGTTAGTTTGAGGGTTAGGGCTCGGTTTAGGTTACGTGTTAGGATTAGTGTACGTGTTAGGGTTAGGGTAGGGGTTAGGGTTAGGGTACGCGTTAGGGTTAGGGTAGTTATTAAACATATCCCACTCTCTAGATACCCCTTAGCACGTCAAGGAATATTATTTGGGGGTGCAGCCATGGAGAAGAGTTTAGACACTAGGAGAAGATAAGGAACACACCCATTATCAATAAATCACATTAGGATTCTCTTTTTAACCTGTTCCTTAAAACACTAGTGCTTAGGAAATCTATTGGAGGCAGAAGCAGTCAAGGGTAGCTTAGGGTTAGGGTTTGGGTTAGGGTACGGCTTAGGGTACGGGTTCGGGTACGGGTTCGGGTACGCGTTTGTGTATGGCGTAGGATATGGGTTAGGGTTAGGGTTAGTTTGAGGGTTAGGGCTCGGTTTAGGGTACGGGTTAGGATTAGGGTACGTCTTAGGGTTAGAGTAGGGGTTAGGGTTAGGGTACGCGTTAGGGTTAGGGTAGTTATTAAACCTATCACACTCTCTAGATACCCCTTAGCACGTCAAGGAATATTATTTGGGGGTCCAGCCATGGAGAAGAGTTTAGACACTAGGAGAAGATAAGGAACACACCCATTATCAAGAAATCACATTAGGATTCTCTTTTTAACCTGTTCCTTAAAACACTAGTGCTTAGGAAATCTATTGGAGGCAGAAGCAGTCAAGGGTAGCTTAGGATTAGGGTTAGGGTTAGGGTACGGCTTAGGGTACGGGTTCGGGTACGGGTTCGTGTACGGCGTAGCGTATGGGTTAGGGTTAGGGTTAGGGTTAGTTTGAAGGTTAGGGCTCGGTTTAGGGTACGGGTTAGGATTAGGGTTCTTGTTAGGGTTAGGGTAGGGGTTAGGGTTAGGGTACGCGTTAGGGTTAGGGTAGTTATTAAACCTATCCCACTCCCTAGATACCCCTTAGCACGTCAAGGAATATTATTTGGGGGTCCAGCCATGGAGAAGAGTTTAGACAGTAGGAGAAGATAAGGAACACACCCATTATCCTGAAATCACATTAGGATTCTCTTTTTAACCTGTTCCTTAATACACTAGTGCTTAGGAAATCTATTGGAGGCAGAAGCAGTCAAGGGTAGCTTAGGGTTAGGGTTAGGTTTAGGTTTAGGGTTAGGGTTATGGTTAGGGTTAGGTACGGCTTAGTGTACGGGTTCGGGTACGGGTTCTGTTATGGCGTAGGGTATGGGTTAGGGTTAGGGTTAGGGTTAGTTTGAGGGTTAGGGCTCGGTTTAGGTTACGGGTTAGGATTAGGTTACGTCTTAGGGTTAGGGTAGAGGTTAGGGTTAGGGTACGCGTTAGGGTTAGGGTAGTTATTAAACCTATCCCACTCTCTAGATACCCCTTAGCACGTCAAGGAATATTATTTGGGTGTCCAGCCATGGAGAAGAGTTTAGACACTAGGAGAAGATAAGGAACACACCCATTATCAAGAAATCACATTAGGATTCTCTTTTTAACCTGTTCCTTAAAACACTAGTGCTTAGGAAATCTATTGGAGGCAGAAGCAGTCAAGGGTAGCTTAGGGTTAGGGTTTGGGTTAGGGTAAGGCTTAGGGTTAGGGTACGTGTTAGGGTTAGGGTAGGGGTTAGGGTTAGGGTACGCGTTAGGGTTAGGGTAGTTATTAAACCTATCCCACTCTCTAGATACCCCTTAGCACGTCAAGGAATATTATTTGGGGGTCCAGCCATGGAGAAGAGTTTAGACACTAGGAGAAGATAAGGAACACACCCATTATCAATAAATCACATTAGGATTCTCTTTTTAACCTGTTCCTTAAAACACTACTGCTTAGGAAATCTATTGGAGGCAGAAGCAGTCAAGGGTAGCTTAGGGTTAGGGTTTGGGTTAGGGTACGGCTTAGGGTTAGGGTACGTGTTAGGGTTAGGGTAGGGGTTAGGGTTAGGGTACGCGTTAGGGTTAGGGTAGTTATTAAACCTATCCCACTCTCTAGATACCCCTTAGCACGTCAAGGAATATTATTTGGGGGTCCAGCCATGGAGAAGAGTTTAGACACTAGGAGAAGATAAGGAACACACCCATTATCAAGAAATCACATTAGGATTCTCTTTTTAACCTGTTCCTTAAAACACTAGTGCTTAGGAAATCTATTGGAGGCAGAAGCAGTCAAGGGTAGCTTAGGGTTACGGTTTGGGTTAGGGTACGGATTAGGGTACGGGTTCGGGTACGGTTTCGGGTACGGGTTTGGGTATGGCGTACGATATGGGTTAGGGTTAGGGTTAGGGTTAGTTTGAGGGTTAGGGCTCGGTGTAGGGTACGGGTTAGGATTAGGGTACGTGTTAGGGTTAGGGTAGGGGTTAGGGTTAGGGTACGCGTTAGGGTTAGGGTAGTTATTAAACCTATCCCACTCTCTAGATACCCCTTAGCACGTCAAGGAATATTATTTGGGTGTCCAGCCATGGAGAAGAGATTAGACACTAGGAGAAGATAAGGAACACACCCATTATCAAGAAATCACATTAGGATTCTCTTTTTAACCTGTTCCTTAAAACACTAGTGCTTAGGAAATCTATTGGAGGCAGAAGCAGTCAAGGGTAGCTTAGGGTTAGGGTTAGGGTTAGGGTTAGGGTTAGGGTACGGCTTAGGGTACGGGTTCGGGTACGGGTTCGTGTATGGCGTAGGGTATGGGTTAGGGTTAGGGTTAGGGTTAGTTTGAAGGTTAGGGCTCGGTTTAGGGTACGGGTTAGGATTAGGGTTCGTGTTAGGGTTAGGGTAGGGGTTAGGGTTAGGGTACGCGTTAGGGTTAGGGTAGTTATTAAACCTATCCCACTCCCTAGATACCCCTTAGCAAGTCAAGGAATATTATTTGGGGTTCCAGCCATGGAGAAGAATTTAGACAGTAGGAGAAGATGAGGAACACACCCATTATCAAGAAATCACATTAGGATTCTCTTTTTAACCTGTTCCTTAAAACACTAGTGCTTAGGAAATCTATTGGAGGAAGAAGCAGTCAAGGGTAGCGTAGGGTTAGGGTTAGGGTTAGGGTTAGGGTTAGCTTTAGGGTACGGCTTAGGGTACGGGTTCGGGTACGGGTTCGGGTACGGCGTAGGGTATGGGTTAGGGTTAGGGTTAGGGTTAGTTTGAGGGTTAGGGCTCGGTTTAGGGTACGGGTTAGGATTAGGGTACGTGTTAGGGTTAGGGTACGCGTTAGGGTTAGGGTAGTTATTAAACCTATCCCACTCTCTAGATACCCCTTAGCACGTCAAGGAATATTATTTGGGTGTCCAGCCATGGAGAAGAGTTTAGACACTAGGAGAAGATAAGGAACACACCCATTATCAAGAAATCACATTAGGATTCTCTTTTTAACCTGTTCCTTAAAACACTAGTGCTTAGGAAATCTATTGGAGGCAGAAGCAGTCAAGGGTAGCTTAGGGTTAGGGTTACGTTTAGGGTTAGGGTTAGGGTTAGGGTACGGCTTAGGGTACGG